>NW_027507789.1:2739043-2889517 GCF_037356315.1 Lithobates pipiens
GCCTATCCAATCACTAGAGACCAGTGACATCCACCGAGACCCCTTCATTATTCATGAGAACACAGCCTATCCAATCACTAAGACCAGTGACCATCACAGAGACCCTTCATAATTCATGAGAACACAGCCTATCCAATCACTAGAGACCTGTGACACTCACCGAGACCCTTCATATTCATGAGTACGAGACCTCATGAGACACAGCCTATCCACACTAGAGACCAGTGACATCACCGAGACCCTTCATATTCATGAGAACACCAAGCCTATCCAATCACTAGAGACCAGTGACATCACCGAGACCCTTCATATTCATGAGAACACAGCCTATCCAATCAATAGAGGACCAGTGACATCACCAGAGACCCTTCATATTCATGAGAACACAGCCTATCCAATCACTAGAGACCAGTGACATCACCGAGACCCTTCATATTCATGAGAAACACAGCCTATCCATCACTAGAGACCAGTGACATCACCGTGACCCTTCATATTCATGAGAACACAGCCTATCCAATCAATAGAGACCAGTGACATCACCAAGACCCTTCATATTCATGAGAACACAGGCCTATCCATCACTAGAGACCAGTGACATCACCGAGACCCTTCAAATTCATGAGAACACAGCCTATCCAATCACTAGAGACCAGTGACATCACCGAGACCCTTCCTATTCATGAGAACACAGCCTATCCAATCACTAGAGACCAGTGACATCACCAAGACCCTTCATATTCATGAGAACACAGCCTATCCAATCACTAGAGACCAGTGACATCACAGAGACCCTTCATATTCATGAGAACACAGCCTATCCAATCACTAGAGACCAGTGAACATCACCGAGACCCTTCATATTCATGAGAACACAGCCTATCCATCACTAGAGACCAGTGACATCACCGAGACCCTTCATATTCATGAGAACACAGCCTATCCATCACTAGAGACCAGTGACATCACCGAGACCCTTCATATTCATGAGAACACAGCCTATCCATCACTAGAGACCAGTGACATCACCGAGACCCTTCATATTCATGAGAACACAGCCTATCCAATCACTAGAGACCAGTGACATCACCGAGACCCTTCATATTCATGAGAACACAGCCTATCCAATCACTAGAGACCAGTGAACATCACAGAGACCCCTTCATATTCATGAGAACACAGCCTATCCAATCACTAGAGACCAGTGACATCACCGAGACCCTTCATATTCATGAGAACACAGCCTATCCAATCACTAGAGACCAGTGACATCACCGAGACCCTTCATATTCATGAGAACACAGCCTATCCAATCACTAGAGACCAGTGACATCACCGAGACCCTTCATATTCATGAGAACACAGCCTATCCATCACTAGAGACCAGTGACATCACCGAGACCCTTCATATTCATGAGAACAAAGCCTATCCAATCACTAGAGACCAGTGACATCACCGAGACCCTTCATATTCATGAGAACACAGCCTATCCAATCACTAGAGACCAGTGACATCACCGAGACCCTTCATATTCATGAGAACACAGCCTATCCAATCACTAGAGACCAGTGACATCACCGAGACCCTTCATATTCATGAGAAACACAGCCTATCCAATCACTAGAGACCAGTGACATCACCGAGACCCTTCATATTCATGAGAACACAGCCTATCCAATCACTAGAGACCAGTGACATCACCGAGACCCTTCATATTCATGAGAACACAGCCTATCCAATCACTAGAGACCAGTGACATCACCGAGACCCTTCATATTCATGAGAACACAGCCTATCCAATCACTAGAGACCAGTGACATCACCGAGACCCTTCATATTCATGAGATCACAGCCTATCCAATCACTAGAGACCAGTGACATCACCGAGACCCTTCATATTCATGAGAACACAGCCCTATCCAATCACTAGAGACCAGTGACATCACCGAGACCCTTCATATTCATGAGAACACAGCCTATCCAATCACTAGAGACCAGTGACATCACCGAGACCCTTCATATTCATGAGAACACAGCCTATCCAATCACTAGAGACCAGTGACATCACCGAGACCCTTCATATTCATGAGAACACAGCCTATCCAATCACTAGAGACCAGTGACATCACCGAGACCCTTCATATTCATGATAACACAGCCTATCCAATCACTAGAGACCAGTGACATCACCGAGACCCTTCATATTCATGAGAACACAGCCTATCCAATCACTAGAGACCAGTGACATCACCGAGACCCTTCATATTCATGAGAACACAGCCTATCCAATCACTAGAGACCAGTGACATCACCGAGACCCTTCATATTCATGAAAACACAGCCTATCCAATCACTAGAGACCAGTGACATCACCGAGACCCTTCATATTCATGAGAACACAGCCTATCCAATCACTAGAGACCAGTGACATCACCGAGACCCTTCATATTCATGAGAACACAGCCTATCCAATCACTAGAGACCAGTGACATCACCGAGACCCTTCATATTCATGAGAACACAGCCTATCCAATCACTAGAGACCAGTGACATCACAGAGACCCTTCATATTCATGAGATCACAGCCTATCCAATCACTAGAGACCAGTGACATCACCGAGACCCTTCATATTCATGAGAACACAGCCTATCCATCCCTAGAGACCAGTGACATCACCGAGACCCTTCATATTCATGAGAACACAGCCTATCCAATCACTAGAGACCAGTGACATCACCGAGACCCTTCATATTCATGAGAACACAGCCTATCCAATCACTAGAGACCAGTGACATCACCGAGACCCTTCATATTCATGAGAACACAGCCTATCCAATCACTAGAGACCAGTGACATCACCGAGACCCTTCATATTCATGAGAACACAGCCTATCCAATCACTAGAGACCAGTGACATCACCGAGACCCTTCATATTCATGAGAACACAGCCTATCCAATCACTAGAGACCAGTGACATCACCGAGACCCTTCATATTCATGAGAACACAGCCTATCCAATCACTAGAGACCAGTGACATCACCGAGACCCTTCATATTCATGAAAACACAGCCTATCCAATCACTAGAGACCAGTGACATCACCGAGACCCTTCATATTCATGAGAACACAGCCTATCCAATCACTAGAGACCAGTGACATCACCGAGACCCTTAATATTCATGAGAACACAGCCTATCCAATCACTAGAGACCAGTGACATCACCGAGACCCTTCATATTCATGAGAACACAGCCTATCCAATCACTAGAGACCAGTGACATCACCGAGACCCTTCATATTCATGAGAACACAGCCTATCCAATCACTAGAGACCAGTGACATCACCGAGACCCTTCATATTCATGAGAACACAGCCTATCCAATCACTAGAGACCAGTGACATCACCGAGACCCTTCATATTCATGAGAACACAGCCTATCCAATCACTAGAGACCAGTGACATCACCGAGACCCTTCATATTCATGAGAACACAGCCTATCCAATCACTAGAGACCAGTGACATCACCGAGACCCTTCATATTCATGAAAACACAGCCTATCCAATCACTAGAGACCAGTGACATCACCGAGACCCTTCATATTCATGAGAACACAGCCTATCCAATCACTAGAGACCAGTGACATCACCGAGACCCTTCATATTCATGAGAACACAGCCTATCCAATCACTAGAGACCAGTGACATCACCGAGACCCTTCATATTCATGAGAACACAGCCTATCCAATCACTAGAGACCAGTGACATCACCGAGACCCTTCATATTCATGAGAACACAGCCTATCCAATCACTAGAGACCAGTGACATCACCGAGACCCTTCATATTCATGAGAACACAGCCTATCCAATCACTAGAGACCAGTGACATCACCGAGACCCTTCATATTCATGAGAACACAGCCTATCCAATCACTAGAGACCAGTGACATCACCGAGACCCTTCATATTCATGAGAACACAGCCTATCCAATCACTAGAGACCAGTGACATCACCGAGACCCTTCATATTCATGAAAACACAGCCTATCCAATCACTAGAGACCAGTGACATCACCGAGACCCTTCATATTCATGAGAACACAGCCTATCCAATCACTAGAGACCAGTGACATCACCGAGACCCTTCATATTCATGAGAACACAGCCTATCCAATCACTAGAGACCAGTGACATCACCGAGACCCTTCATATTCATGAGAACACAGCCTATCCAATCACTAGAGACCAGTGACATCACAGAGACCCTTCATATTCATGAGATCACAGCCTATCCAATCACTAGAGACCAGTGACATCACCGAGACCCTTCATATTCATGAGAACACAGCCTATCCATCACTAGAGACCAGTGACATCACCGAGACCCTTCATATTCATGAGAACACAGCCTATCCAATCACTAGAGACCAGTGACATCACCGAGACCCTTCATATTCATGAGAACACAGCCTATCCAATCACTATAGACCAGTGACATCACCGAGACCCTTCATATTCATGAAAACACAGCCTATCCAATCACTAGAGACCAGTGACATCACCGAGACCCTTCATATTCATGAGAACACAGCCTATCCAATCACTAGAGACCAGTGACATCACCGAGACCCTTCATATTCATGAGAACACAGCCTATCCAATCACTAGAGACCAGTGACATCACCGAGACCCTTCATATTCATGAGAACACAGCCTATCCAATCACTAGAGACCAGTGACATCACAGAGACCCTTCATATTCATGAGATCACAGCCTATCCAATCACTAGAGACCAGTGACATCACCGAGACTCTTCATATTCATGAGAACACAGCCTATCCATCACTAGAGACCAGTGACATCACCGAGACCCTTCATATTCATGAGAACACAGCCTATCCAATCACTAGAGACCAGTGACATCACCGAGACCCTTCATATTCATGAGAACACAGCCTATCCAATCACTAGAGACCAGTGACATCACAGAGACCCTTCATATTCATGAGATCACAGCCTATCCAATCACTAGAGACCAGTGACATCACCGAGACCCTTCATATTCATGAGAACACAGCCTATCCATCACTAGAGACCAGTGACATCACCGAGACCCTTCATATTCATGAGAACACAGCCTATCCAATCACTAGAGACCAGTGACATCACCGAGACCCTTCATATTCATGAGAACACAGCCTATCCAATCACTAGAGACCAGTGACATCACCGAGACCCTTCATATTCATGAGAACACAGCCTATCCAATCACTAGAGACCAGTGACATCACCGAGACCCTTCATATTCATGAGAACACAGCCTATCCAATCACTAGAGACCAGTGACATCACCGAGACCCTTCATATTCATGAGAACACAGCCTATCCAATCACTAGAGACCAGTGACATCACCGAGACCCTTCATATTCATGAGAACACAGCCTATCCAATCACTAGAGACCAGTGACATCACCGAGACCCTTCATATTCATGAGAACACAGCCTATCCAATCACTAGAGACCAGTGACATCACCGAGACCCTTCATATTCATGAAAACACAGCCTATCCAATCACTAGAGACCAGTGACATCACCGAGACCCTTCATATTCATGAGAACACAGCCTATCCAATCACTAGAGACCAGTGACATCACCGAGACCCTTCATATTCATGAGAACACAGCCTATCCAATCACTAGAGACCAGTGACATCACCGAGACCCTTCATATTCATGAGAACACAGCCTATCCAATCACTAGAGACCAGTGACATCACAGAGACCCTTCATATTCATGAGAACACAGCCTATCCAATCACTAGAGACCAGTGACATCACCGAGACCCTTCATATTCATGAGAACACAGCCTATCCAATCACTAGAGACCAGTGACATCACCGAGACCCTTCATATTCATGAGAACACAGCCTATCCAATCACTAGAGACCAGTGACATCACCGAGACCCTTAATATTCATGAGAACACAGCCTATCCAATCACTAGAGACCAGTGACATCACCGAGACCCTTCATATTCATGAGAACACAGCCTATCCAATCACTAGAGACCAGTGACATCACCGAGACCCTTCATATTCATGAGAACACAGCCTATCCAATCACTGGAGACCAGTGACATCACCGAGACCCTTCATATTCATGAGAACACAGCCTATCCAATCACTAGAGACCAGTGACATCACCGAGACCCTTCATATTCATGAAAACACAGCCTATCCAATCACTAGAGACCAGTGACATCACCGAGACCCTTCATATTCATGAGAACACAGCCTATCCAATCACTAGAGACCAGTGACATCACCGAGACCCTTCATATTCATGAGAACACAGCCTATCCAATCACTAGAGACCAGTGACATCACCGAGACCCTTCATATTCATGAGAACACAGCCTATCCAATCACTAGAGACCAGTGACATCACAGAGACCCTTCATATTCATGAGAACACAGCCTATCCAATCACTAGAGACCAGTGACATCACCGAGACCCTTCATATTCATGAGAACACAGCCTATCCAATCACTAGAGACCAGTGACATCACCGAGACCCTTCATATTCATGAGAACACAGCCTATCCAATCACTAGAGACCAGTGACATCACCGAGACCCTTAATATTCATGAGAACACAGCCTATCCAATCACTAGAGACCAGTGACATCACCGAGACCCTTCATATTCATGAGAACACAGCCTATCCAATCACTAGAGACCAGTGACATCACCGAGACCCTTCATATTCATGAGAACACAGCCTATCCAATCACTGGAGACCAGTGACATCACCGAGACCCTTCATATTCATGAGAACACAGCCTATCCAATCACTATGGGCCTAGTTTGCCCCCCATAGCTGTGTCAGTTTCATTCCGGGACACTGTATGGACCTGGAATGAAGGAGCCCGGGGCCCGGGACAGACTTGCAAAATGCGGGACTGTCCCGGGCAATGCAGAACACGTGGTCGCCTATAGTGCAGGGTTTAGTTGTCTTTCACAGGCTGTCCACATCTCACTTCCACCTCGCTGTGGCTCTGACCTCTGCACCGCTGTCCCCCATCCCGCACTTGCATCTCCCTTGTCCTCACGATAAGAGCAAGGCAGACAGGGATCTGTGAGAGATGCCAAGAGGAAATCTGTCCTTGTAAACACCGAAGGCTTCTGAAGTCACAGTGGTGAGCGGAGAGTGGAGGGCCAAAGCCGGAGGTGGCAAAGTTCGGCCACCTTTCGCCTGAAAGAAAGCCCTGGGTGCAAGGGCCTCAGGAAATGGCCTGGTGGGCCGGGTTCGGCCCTTGGGCCTCATGTTTGACACATGTGCTTTAGATATTGGTTTGTGTAACAGCTGCTTCCCTGATACAAAGACAACAGGTAAAAGTGCATCTCATCATCTCCACAGATGTCCTCATCCTGGTTTTAGTTTGGAGCATTGGTGACATTTGGGGCCCCCGAGTCCTGCAGAAGACCCCACATAGAAGATTCCCACCACAGAATGATATACTGGGAGAGTCTCCCATGTTGGTGATCGGCGTTCAGCGTTTGATGTCAGTGTGCGCTACGAAGCCGCATCAATTAAACAAGCACAAGGCGGATATTTACATACACACTATAAATATTCATCAATCACGCGGCTTGTCTGAACAGCAAAATACTGGAACCCGCTGTGATTTGCTGCAGTGTTAAAGTGAAAGCACGGCGTGTCCTCAGCAAGGGTAGATTGTGAATGATTACTGCGATGTTCTTCTAAAAGTCTATTTTAATGCGACTCTCACATTTTTACATGCTTGGTCTTCCATATTTTCAATTCTGTATATTATAAATAGAGATTTTCAGATTAGCCACTAGAGGGAGCTCTACATTTTACTCATCGCTTAACGTGGGCCTTCACTCACTGTTCCTTGTTCCTTCCGTGTCGCCCCCTCCTCACCAAATTGCAACAATGGGGATAGATATTCCTATTTTCGGCAAAGCTCAGCCAGCTCCTTTTTTTGCCTGTTGGAAGCCTCCAAGGATATCCACGTCATGCATCTTAGGAGGCTCTGAGACCATGTAGGATAAATTGCGCATGCGCGGTGCAGAGTAATCTGGAGGCCAGCTCTTAGAACCTGGAAGAGCCAGCTGGACTCTTGATGTCAGGAGGAAGACGACAGTGCAGGACCTGGCATGCGGCAGCTTTTGGCAGGACACACCTGGATAGGGTATATTGGGGGGGGGGGGGGGGGTAAATATGCCATTATAGATCTCAGAGAGGTGGAGGTGAGGAGAAAAAGAAGAGAGGACAGGAGAGCTAAAACGGAAGAGGGGAGAAAAGAGGAAAGTAGAAGAGAGAAGATGAGAGGAAAGTAAAGGAGAGAAACTTAGAGGGAGGCAGGGGAAGATAGGAGAGGTGGAAAAAAGGAAAGGAGAAAAGTGGGGGTCAGAGGTGAAGCGATGAAGAAGAAGGGAAGGGAGGAGAGGTGAGAACAGAGGAGAGGAGGATAGGAGAGGAAGCGGAGAAAGAGAGCTAACAGAGGAGATGAGAGGAGTGGAAAGGAGAGAAGAAGAGGGGAGTGGAGAGGTAAAATAGAAGAGGATAGTAATAGAGAGAAGATAAGAAGAAGGTAAAGGAGAAAACCTTAGGGTTGGGGGCAGGGGAAGGAAGAAGAGAGAACAAAGGAGAGAAGTGGAGAGAAGAGAAGAGGAGGGGATGGGTGAGGTAAAATAGAAGAGCGAAGAGAAGAGTAGAAGATGTGAAGAAAGTAAAGGAGAGAACCTTAGAGGAGGGCAGGGGAAGAAAGGAAATGTGAGTGGAGAGGAGAAGAGGTGAGGTCAGAGGTGAGGAGAGGAAGGAGAAGGCAGTGGAAGTGAGGAGAGGTGAAAACAGAGGAGATGAGGATAAGAGAGGAAGAGGGGGAGGGGTTGTCAGAAACCTTCAAATCAGACCGAGGCAGAAGTTCAGGTAAATCACACGTGTTTAATAGCAAAAGTAAAAGGATAGTCAGCCAAGTCAAAAGTCAGGGATCAATGTAGTGGAACAGCAAGCAGGATCTGGAGCCAGAAGGCAAAGCAAGTCTTTAAACAAGAACACAGGAGATGTTTCTTGTGATGTTGACCAAGGAGAAGGCAGAGATCTTCTGGACTGGACGGCTCAAGTAGGCAGGACTGACGAGCAGGATCATCAAAAGGGGAGTAAATGTGGAGAGATAGGAGCTGGCAATTAGCCGACAGCAGAGCGGCCAGCTCAGAGAAGGAAGGGCTGAGCCCAGCCCTGACAGGGGAGAGGAGAGGAGTAGAAGAGAGAAGATGAGAGGGAAGTAAAAGGAGAAAACCTTAGAGGAGGGCAGGGGAAGAGAAGATAGGTGGGGATAGAGGAGAGGAGAAGAGAAGAGAAGGGTCAGAGGTGAGGAGAGGAAGAATAAGAGGAGAGGGGAAGAATAAAACGGGAGGGGAAGAATAAGAGAAGAGGGTAGAGAAGAGAAGATGAGAGGAAAGTAAAGGAGAAAACCTTAGAGGGGGGCAGGGGAAGAGAGGAAATGTGAAAATAGAGGAGAGGAGAAGAGAGGGGTCAGAGGTGAGGAGAGGAAGAATACGATGGGAGGGGAAGAATAAGAGGGGAGAGAAGAAGTAAAATGGAAGAAGAGAGTAGAAGAGAGAAGATGAGATGAAGGTAAAAGAGAGAACCTTAGGGTTAGGGACAGGAGAGGGAAGGAGAGAGAACAGAAGAGAGGAGGGGAGAGAAGAGGGGAGTGGAGAGAGAAGATGAGAGAACAGTAAAGGAGAAAACATTAGACAAGGGCAGGGGAAGAGAAGGAAGGTGAGAACAGAGGAGATGAGGATAAGAGAGCAAGAGGGAAAGGGGAGGAGAAGAGAAGAGGGGAGACAAGAGAAGAGTAGAAGACAGAAGATAAGAGGAAAGTAAAGGAGAAAACCTTAGAGGAGGGCAGGGGAAGAGAAGAAAGAGAATAGAGGTGAGGAGAAGAGAGGGGGTTAGAGTTTAGGGGAGGAAGAATAAGAGGGGAGGGGAACAATAAGAGGGGAGGGGAAGAATAAGAGGGGGGGTAGAATAAGAGGGGAGGGGAAGAATAAGAGGGGGGGTAGAATAAGAGGGGAGGGGAAGAATAAGAGAAGAGGGGTGACAAGAGAAGAGTAGTAGAGAGAAGATGAGAGGAAAGTAAAGGAGAAAACCTTAGAGGAGGCCAGGAGAAGAGAGGAAAGGTGAGAATAGAGGAGAGGAGAGGAGAGGGGGTCAGAGGAGGGGAGGGAAGAATAAGAGGGGAGGGGAAGAGTAAAATAGAAGTAGAGAGTAGAAGATGAGATGAAGGTAAAGGAGAGGACCTTAGGGTTAGGGACAGGGGAGGGGAGGCGAGAAAACAGAGGAGAGGAGAGGAGGGGAGACATAAAATAGAGGAGGAGATAGAAGATGAGAGGAAGGCAAATAAGAGAACTTTAGAGGAGGGCAGGAGAAGAGCGGTAAGAGCAGAGGAGAAGAGGTGAGGACAGAAAGAGGAGAGAAGAGAAGGTCTGGCCACTTTTTCCCCCTGGTTGATGCATTTTATAAACTCTTCGCGGTCCCTCTGTGACACAGCAGACAAATTAGAGCTTCCAAATTCCTCACACAACGTTCACATGTTCAGCCCACGCATGCGTCATAAAAAAGGAGGCTCCCTTTAGGCACCAACCATCCGTATGAGGAAGAGTTTTGTACCGTCCAGCAGAGGTCGCTGTCCGGGACACATACAGGCCGGGCAATTCATGTTCCGGCGGCCGGCAGTATGGAAGGACGGCCATATTGTTTTCCCGCTTATCTTACTATAAATATTTATGAGATGATCCATTTCCCGGCAGGAATCTCATTCCGCAACTGGATGAAAGATCTTCCAATTAATGTCAATATCTTTACCCTGCGACAGGAGAGGGGTTCGCAGTCGGGGGGGCGGGGCACGGATTGCAGCCACACAGCACAGATCACGGGAGGAACACACAATAATATTTTTCGACTCAGAAAATGGTGTCTCTCGTTGTTCAGAGCGTACCCGGACACGCGAGTTACCCGGACATGCAAGTTATGATCCAATTGTGCAACCAACCTTTATCTGATCATATATGGTGCTTATCAGACTGTATGCGGGGACAGTTAGGATACGATTAGATAAGAGGGATTATTTAATTGGACTGTTTGTGGCGTTATCTCGATATCTCTTCCTATTGGACATGGATGTGGCGCATTCATTCATATTCATTAAAGGGAAAGAAAAAAAAAACGCACACACAAGCCTTGAGGACGAGAGCAAAAGAATACAGGGGGGGAGGGGGGAGAATAACGATCGTCTCTCCTGCAGATTGTGTAAGTTTACCCACTTCCTGTTTCCTGTCCGGTCATTAGTCTAGGCTTATGGCATCATTTGGGTTGACACCGGTACGGGATTCACCCGGACAGTTCAGGTTTGGAATCATGCGTCCGGGTTCCAGACTGACTGAAACCCGGACACATTATTCAGACCAGACTATGGCTTCCCAGCAGTATTGCTGGCTGCAGTTGTCTAAGCTGAGAGTGGCTGTCTTTCTATTGCTGCCCAAAGCCAACATTAACAATCCCCCCCCCCCACCCCCACCCCCACACACAGACGGGAGAGGAGAGAGGGCTCGATCTGCACCTCTTACTTCTACCCCTCCCCCTCTGTGTCTGCCCCACACTGCAATCCCCGTGCTGTGCCTCAGAAAAGGAAAGTGAGGGCCGGAAATTATACATCTGGATGAGAGGTGCTGACTGCCAAGGGGTGAGTGAGCTCACCATCCATCCCGTCTGTGACTGAAGTCTCCCCCCTTCTCTCTCCTGCCTCTGAGTGAGTACACTAATGTAAGTCAGGGTTCCCAGAGCACCCCTCACATCAGAGCTCCCCTTTACACCAGAGGCCACAGTGTTCCTCCTTAAATCAGGGTTCCCAGAGCATCCCCTACATCAGAGTCCCCAGAGTACTTCCCTACATCAGAGTCCCCAGAGTACTTCCCTACATCAGAGTCCCCAGAGTACTTCCCTACATCAGAGTCCCCAGAGTACTTCCCTACATCAGAGTCCCCAGAGTACTTCCCTACATCAGAGTCCCCAGAGTACTTCCATACATCAGAGTCCCCAGAGTACTTCCCTACATCAGAGTCCCCAGAGTACTTCCCTACATCAGAGTCCCCAGAGTACTTCCCTACATCAGAGTCCCCAGAGTACTTCCCTACATCACAGTCCCCAGAGTACTTCCCTACATCAGAGTCCCCAGATTACTTCCCTACATCAGAGTCCCCAGAGTACTTCCGTACATCAGAGCCCCCAGAGTACTTCCCTACATCACAGTCCCCAGAGTACTTCCCTACATCAGAGTCCCCAGAGTACTTCCCTACATCAGAGTCCCCAGAGTACTTCCCTACATCAGAGTCCCCAGAGTACTTCCCTACATCAGAGTCCCCAGAGTACTTCCCTACATCACAGTCCCCAGAGTACTTCCCTACATCAGTTTCCCCAGATTACTTCCCTACATCAGAGTCCCCAGAGTACTTCCGTACATCAGAGCCCCCAGAGTACTTCCCTACATCAGAGTCCCCAGAGTACTTCCCTACATCAGAGTCCCCAGAGTACTTCCATACATCAGAGTCTCCAGAGTACTTCCCTACATCAGTCTCCAGAGTACTTCCCTACATCAGAGTCCCCAGAGTACTTCCGTACATCAGAGCCCCCAGAGTACTTCCCTACATCAGAGCCCCCAGAGTACTTCCCTACATCAGAGTCCCCAGAGTACTTCCCTACATCAGAGTCCCCAGAGTACTTCCCTACATCACAGTTCCCAGAGTACTTCCATACATCAGAGTCCCCAGAGTACTTCCCTACATCAGAGTCCCCAGAGTACTTCCCTACATAAGAGTCCCCAGAGTACTTCCCTACATCACAGTCCCCAGAGTACTTCCCTACATCAGAGTCCCCAGAGTACTTCCCTACATCACAGTCCCCAGAGTACTTCCCTACATCAGAGTCCCCAGAGTACTTCCATACATCAGAGTCTCCAGAGTACTTCCCTACATCAGAGTCCCCAGAGTACTTCCCTACATCACAGTCCCCAGAGTACTTCCCTACATCAGAGTCCCCAGAGTACTTCCCTACATCACAGTCCCCAGAGTACTTCCCTACATCACAGTCCCCAGAGTACTTCCCTACATCAGAGTCCCCAGAGTACTTCCATACATCAGAGTCTCCAGAGTACTTCCCTACATCAGTCTCCAGAGTACTTCCCTACATCAGAGTCCCCAGAGTACTTCCCTACATCAGAGTCCCCAGAGTACTTCCCTACATCAGAGTCCCCAGAGTACTTCCCTACATCACAGTCCCCAGAGTACTTCCCTACATCAGAGTCCCCAGAGTACTTCCATACATCAGAGTCTCCAGAGTACTTCCCTACATCAGTCTCCAGAGTACTTCCCTACATCAGAGTCCCCAGAGTACTTCCCTACATCAGAGTCCCCAGAGTACTTCCCTACATCAGAGTCCCCAGAGTACTTCCCTACATCACAGTCCCCAGAGTACTTCCCTACATCAGAGTCCCCAGAGTACTTCCATACATCAGAGTCTCCAGAGTACTTCCTTACATCAGTCTCCAGAGTACTTCCCTACATCAGAGTCCCCAGAGTACTTCCGTACATCAGAGTCCCCAGAGTACTTCCCTACATCAGAGCCCCCAGAGTACTTCCCTACATCAGAGTCCCCAGAGTACTTCCCTACATCAGAGTCCCCAGAGTACTTCCCTACATCACAGTTCCCAGAGTACTTCCATACATCAGAGTCCCCAGAGTACTTCCCTACATCAGAGTCCCCAGAGTACTTCCCTACATCAGAGTCCCCAGAGTACTTCCCTACATCACAGTTCCCAGAGTACTTCCATACATCAGAGTCCCCAGAGTACTTCCCTACATCAGAGTCCCCAGAGTACTTCCCTACATAAGAGTCCCCAGAGTACCTCCCTACATCACAGTCCCCAGAGTACTTCCATACATCACAGTCCCCAGAGTACTTCCCTACATCAGAGTCCCCAGAGTACTTCCCTACATCAGAGTCCCCAGAGTACTTCCCTACATCAGAGTCCCTAGAGTACTTCCCTACATCAGAGTCCCCAGAGTACTTCCCTACATCAGAGTCCCCAGAGTACTTCCCTACATCAGAGTCCCCAGAGTACTTCCCTACATCAGAGTCCCCAGAGTACTTCCCTACATCAGAGTCCCCAGAGTACTTCCCTACATCAGAGTCCCCAGAGTACTTCCCTACATCAGAGTCCCCAGAGTACTTCCCTACATCAGAGTCCCCAGAGTACTTCCCTACATCAGAGTCCCCAGAGTACTTCCCTACATCAGAGTCCCCAGAGTACTTCCATACATCAGAGTCCCCAGAGTACTTCCCTACATCAGAGTCCCCAGAGTACTTCCCTACATCAGAGTCCCCAGAGTACTTCCATACATCACAGTCCCCAGAGTACTTCCCTACATCAGAGTCCCCAGAGTACTTCCCTACATCAGAGTCCCCGGAGTATCCCTGCTCTACAGGATTAAGGTCTGGAGACTGACTAGGTCACTTCGTGACATTCATGTGCTTCTTCTTGAGCCACTCCTTTATTGCCCTGGCGGTATATTTTGGGTCATTGTCATGCTGGAAGACCCATCCATGACCCGTCTTCAGAGTTCTGGGTGAGGGAAGAAGGTTCTCATCCAAGATCTTATAATACATGGTCCCGTCCATTGGCCCCTCAATGCAGCAAAGTCGGCCTGGACCTTTATCAGAGAAACCGCCCCAAAGCATCATGTTTCCACCTCCGTGTGTGACTGTAGGGATGATGTTCTCAGAACACCTATTAGATGAATTGGAAGGCCAGTGGTTAGCCAGGTCTTCTCATCCAACATCAGTACTTGACTCCAACCCAACTGAAGACCTTTGGGATGAAATGGATCACAGACGGTAAGTCAGGTCTTCCCATCCAACATCAGTACCTGACCTCAACCCAACTGAACACCACAGCCAAGACACCTTTGGGATGGAAAGGATCGCCAATGGTGAGCCAGGCCTTCTCATCCAACATCAGTGCCTGACCTCACAAATGCTCTTCTGGAAGAATGGTCAAACATTCCCATAGACACCCTCCTAAACCTTGTGGACGGCCTTCCCAGAAGAGGTGAAGCTGTTATATCTGCAAAGGGCCAACTCAATATTGAACCCTCCGGACTAAGACTGGGGGGTCATTAAAGTTCATGTGTGTGTAAAGGCAGGCGTCCCAATACTTTTGGCAATATCGTGTATATAATAAAATAATAATATAAGAGAAGATAGAATGCGATTGGCCTCTGTAAGTCCAGAAACTTTTCTTCTCTGACCGACATCCAACTTTTAGGAAGAAACTATTTTTTACGAGTTCAACAAAAATCAGAACTTCTCCAATCGCTTTATAAATCTCACCGCAAAGTTTTATCGCACGGAGAATTGTGGGAAAACGCGCCGTGATTGCCGAGACGTGCGACTCCGAGGGGAATGTCATCTACCGGAACACCGAGCAACCCGACACCCGACACCCGACACCCGACACCCGACACCCGACATCCGACACCCGACACCCGACACCCGACATCTGGATGGACACTGAATACCCGTGTGATCCAAACATTGAGGGCAGGGCTGTCACCACCTGACTCTCCTCTACTCCACTGATCTCCAAACTGTGGCCCTTTGCTTCCTTTTATCCGGCCCCTGGGGCACTAATCCATCCACCAATACCAATGATGGGGCACTATTCCTCCCACCGATACCAATGATGGGGCACTATTCCTCCCACCGATACCAATGATGGGGCACTATTCCTCCCACCGATACCAATGATGGGGCACTATTCCTCCCACTGACACCAATGATGGGACACTATTCCCCCCACCGATACCAATGATGGGGCACTATTCCTCCCACTGATACCAATGATGGGGCACTAATCCTCCCACTGACACCAATGATGGGACACTATTCCCCCCACCGATACCAATGATGGGGCACTATTCCTCCCACCGATACCAATGATGGGGCACTATTCCTCCCACCGATACCAATGATGGGGCACTATTCCTCCCACCGATACCAATGATGGGGCACTATTCCTCCCACCGATACCAATGATGGGGCACTAATCCTCCCACTGACACCAATGATGGGACACTATTCCCCCCACCGATACCAATGATGGGGCACTATTCCTCCCACCGATACCAATGATGGGGCACTATTCCTCCCACCGATACCAATGATGGGGCACTATTCCTCCCACTGACACCAATGATGGGGCACTATTCCTCCCACTGACACCAATGATGGGACACTATTCCTCCCACTGACACCAATGATGGGGCACTATTCCCCCCACCGATACCAATGATGGGGCACTATTCCTCCCACTGACACCAATGATGGGACACTATTCCCCCCACCGATACCAATGATGGGGCACTATTCCCCCCACCGATACCAATGATGGGGCACTATTCCTCCCACCGATACCAATGATGGGGCACTATTCCTCCCACCGATACCAATGATGGGGCACTATTCCTCCCACTGACACCAATGATGGGGCACTATTCCCCCCACCGATACCAATGATGGGGCACTATTCCCCCCACCGATACCAATGATGGGGCACTATTCCTCCCACCGATACCAATGATGGGACACTATTCCCCCCACTGACACCAATGATGGGGCACTATTCCCCCCACCGATACCAATGATGGGGCACTATTCCTCCCACTGACACCAATGATGGGACACTATTCCCCCCACCGATACCAATGATGGGGCACTATTCCCCCCACCGATACCAATGATGGGGCACTATTCCTCCCACCGATACCAATGATGGGGCACTATTCCTCCCACCGATACCAATGATGGGGCACTATTCCTCCCACTGACACCAATGATGGGGCACTATTCCCCCCACCGATACCAATGATGGGGCACTATTCCCCCCACCGATACCAATGATGGGGCACTATTCCTCCCACCGATACCAATGATGGGACACTATTCCCCCCACTGACACCAATGATGGGGCACTATTCCCCCCACCGATACCAATGATGGGGCACTAATCCTCCCACTGACACCAATGATGGGACACTATTCCTCCCACTGACACCAATGATGGGACACTATTCCCCCCACTGATACCAATGATGGGGCACTAATCCTCCCACCGATACCAATGATGGGACACTAATCCTCCCACCGATACCAATGATGGGACACTATTCCTCCCACTGATACCAATGATGGGGCACTATTCCTCCCACCGATACCAATGATGGGACACTATTCCCCCCACTGACACCAATGATGGGGCACTATTCCCCCCACCGATACCAATGATGGGGCACTATTCCTCCCACTGACACCAATGATGGGACACTATTCCCCCCACTGATACCAATGATGGGGCACTAATCCTCCCACCGATACCAATGATGGGACACTAATCCTCCCACTGACACCAATGATGGGACACTATTCCCCCCACCGATACCAATGATGGGACACTATTCCTCCCACTGACACCAATGATGGGACACTATTCCTCCCACTGACACCAATGATGGGACACTATTCCCCCCACTGATACCAATGATGGGGCACTAATCCTCCCACCGATACCAATGATGGGACACTATTCCTCCCACTGATACCAATGATGGGACACTATTCCTCCCACTGACACCAATGATGGGACACTATTCCTCCCACTGACACCAATGATGGGACACTATTCCTCCCACTGACACCAATGATGGGGCACTATTACCCCCACTGACACCAATGATGGGGCACTATTCCTCCCACTGACACCAATGATGGGACACTATTCCTCCCACTGACACCAATGATGGGGCACTATTCCTCCCACTGACACCAATGATGGGGCACTATTACCCCCACTGACACCAATGATGGGGCACTATTACCCCCACTGACACCAATGATGGGGCACTATTCCCCCCACTGACACCAATGATGGGGCACTATTCCTCCCACTGATACCAATGATGAGACACTATTCCCCCCACTGACACCAATGATGGGGCACTATTCCTCCCACTGATACCAATGATGGGACACTATTACTCCCACTGATACCAATGATGGGGCACTATTCCTCCCACTGATACCAATGATGAGACACTATTCCTCCCACTGATACCAATGATGGGGCACTATTCCTCCCACTGATACCAATGATGGGGCACTATTCCTCCCACTGATACCAATGATGAGACACTATTCCTCCCACTGACACCAATGATGGGGCGCTATTCCTTCCACTGACACCAATGATGGGGCGCTATTTCTCCCACTGACACCAATGATGGGACACTATTTCTCCCACTGACACCAATGATGGGGCACTATTCCTCCCACTGACACCAATAATGGGGCACTATTCCTCCCACTGACACCAATGATGGGGCACTATTCCTCCCACTGACACCAATGATGGGGCACTATTCCTCCCACTGACACCAATGATGGGGCACTATTCCTCCCATTGACACCAATGATGGGGCACTATTCCTCCCACTGACACCAATGATGGGGCACTATTCCTCCCACTGACACCAATGATGGGGCACTATTCCTCCCACTGACACCAATGATGGGGCACTATTCCTCCCACTGACACCAATGATGGGACACTATTCCCCCCACTGATACCAATGATGGGACACTATTCCCCCCACTGACACCAATGATGGGGCACTATTCCTCCCACTGACACCAATGATGGGGCACTATTCCTCCCACTGACACCAATGATGGGACACTATTCCCCCCACTGACACCAATGATGGGGCACTATTCCTCCCACTGACACCAATGATGGGACACTATTCCCCCCACTGATACCAATGATGGGGCACTATTCCTCCCACTGACACCAATGATGGGACACTATTCCTCCCACTGATACCAATGATGGGGTACTATTCCTCCCACTGACACCAATGATGGGGCACTATTCCTCCCACTGATACCAATGATGGGGTACTATTCCTCCCACTGACACCAATGATGGGACACTATTCCTCCCACTGACACCAATGATGGGGCACTATTCCCCCCACTGACACCAATGATGGGGCACTATTCCTCCCACTGACACCAATGATGGGGCACTATTCCTCCCACTGACACCAATGATGGGGCACTATTCCTCCCACTGATACCAATGATGGGGTACTATTCCTCCCACTGACACCAATGATGGGGCACTATTCCTCCCACTGATACCAATGATGGGGTACTATTCCTCCCACTGACACCAATGATGGGACACTATTCCTCCCACTGACACCAATGATGGGGCACTATTCCCCCCACTGACACCAATGATGGGGCACTATTCCTCCCACTGACACCAATGATGGGGCACTATTCCTCCCACTGACACCAATGATGGGGCACTATTCCTCCCACTGATACCAATGATGGGGTACTATTCCTCCCACTGACACCAATGATGGGGCACTATTCCTCCCACTGATACCAATGATGGGGTACTATTCCTCCCACTGACACCAATGATGGGACACTATTCCTCCCACTGATACCAATGATGGGGTACTATTCCTCCCACTGACACCAATGATGGGACACTATTCCTCCCACTGACACCAATGATGGGGCACTATTCCCCCCACTGACACCAATGATGGGGCACTATTCCTCCCACTGACACCAATGATGGGGCACTATTCCTCCCACTGACACCAATGATGGGACACTATTCCCCCCACTGACACCAATGATGGGGCACTATTCCTCCCACCGACACCAATGATGGGGCACTATTCCTCCCACTGATACCAATGATGGGGCACTATTCCTCCCACTGATACCAATGATGGGGCACTATTCCCCCCACTGATACCAATGATGGGGCACTATTCCTCCCACTGATACCAATTATGGGGCACTATTCCCCCCACTGACACCAATGATGGGGCACTATTCCTCCCACTGACACCAATGATGGGGCACTATTCCTCCCACTGACACCAATGATGGGGCACTATTCCTCCCACTGATACCAATGATGGGGCACTATTCCTCCCACTGATACCAATTATGGGGCACTATTCCTCCCACTGACACCAATGATGGGACACTATTCCTCCCACTGACACCAATGATGGGACACTATTCCTCCCACTGACACCAATGATGGGGCACTATTCCTCCCACTGACACCAATGATGGGGCACTATTCCCCCCACTGATACCAATGATGGGATACTATTCCTCCCACTGACACCAATGATGGGGCACTAATCCTCCCACTGATACCAATGATGGGGCACTAATCCTCCCACCGATACCAATGATGGGGCACTATTCCTCCCACTGACACCAATGATGGGGCACTATTCCTCCCACTGATACCAATGATGGGGCACTATTCCTCCCACTGATACCAATGATGGGGCACTATTCCTCCCACTGATACCAATGATGGGGCACTATTCCTCCCACTGATACCAATGATGGGGCACTATTCCTCCCACTGATACCAATGATGGGGCACTATTCCTCCCACTGACACCAATGATGGGGCACTAATCCTCCCACTGACACCAATGATGGGGCACTATTCCTCCCACTGACACCAATGATGGGGCACAAGCAGATGAAGGGGTTGTATTACACTTCTTCTGTAAATATTTGATCGCCATATTTTTATCCTGGAGGTATAAATCGCGTTTCGCCTCCAGCGTGGACTCGGCCGCCGTTCCTTCCTCGCGCTTCTACATCTCATCTTGTCATGGAAATGAGATCCGTCCCTCAAATCAGCTGAAAGGATTTTTATGAATGCAGTAAATCCGGACATCTCCGCCCCTCCCCCTCCCCCTCCCCTCCCCCGATCGATAATAAATCTAATAGGATTTTATGCCTCATCTCGCTTAGTGAGGGGAAATGTCTGCCTGTCAGCGCCAGTCACAGCCAATGAGTGACAGCGGCTGACACTGACTGCGCTACGGGGGAGGGGGAGGAGGATGTGGGGACCCCATAGAGCTTGTCTGATTTTCATCCTCATTATACAGAGCCGGAAAAAGTATTCACACCCCTTGAAATTCCCCACATCATCTCATGTTACAGCCAAAAACATAAATGTATTTTATTGGGATTTTATGTGATGGACCAACACAAAGTGTCACATAATTGTGAAGTGGAAGGAAAATGATAAATGATACAAATAAATATGTGAAAAGTGTGGGGGAGGAGCATTTGTATGGCGCCCCCTTTACTCTGATACCCCCAACTAAAATCTAATGGAACCAATTGCCTTCAGAAGTCACCTAATTAGTAAATAGTCCTCCTGTGTGTCATTTAATCTCAGTATAAATGCAGCTGTTCTGTGAAGCCCTCTGAGGTTTGTTAGAGAACCTTAGTGAACAAACAGCATCATGAAGGCCAAGGAACACACCAGACAGGTCAGGGATAAAGTTGTGGAGAAGTATAAAGCAGGGTTAGGTTATAATAAAATCTCCCAAGCTTTGACCATCTCACAGAGCTCTGTTCAATCCATCATCGGAAAATGGAAAGAGTATGGGTACAACTGCAAACCTACCAAGACACGGCCGTCCACCTAAACCAGTGATGGCGAACCTTGGCACCCCAGATGTTTTGAAACTACATTTCCCATGATGCTCAACTACACTGCAGCGAGCATGAGCATCATGGGAAATGTAGTTCCAAAACATCTGGTGTGCCAAGGTTCGCCATCACTGACCTAAACTGACCGGGCCGGGCAAGGAGAGCATTCATCAGAGAAGAGCCAAGAGGTCCATGGTAACTCTGGAGGAGCTGCAGAGATCCACAGCTCAGGGGGGAGAATCTGTCCACAGGACAACTATTAGTCGTCTCTCCACAAATCTGCCCTTTATGGAAGAGTGACAAGAAGAAAGACATTGGAGAAAGAAAGTCATAAGAAGTCCTGTTTGTAGTTTGTGAGAAGCCATGTGGGGGAGGGGGCAGCAAACATGTGGAAGAAGGTGATCTGGTCAGAGGAGACCGAAATTCAACTTTATGGCCTAAAAGCAAAACGCTATGTGTGGGGGAAACTAACACTGCCCATCCCCCGAACACACCATCCCTACCGTGAGACATGGTGGTGGCAGCATCATGTGGTGGGGATGGTTTTCTTCAGCAGGGACAGGGAAGCTGGTCAGAGTTGATGGGAAGATGGATGGAGTCAAATACAGGACAATCTTAGAAGAAAACCTGTTAGAGTCGGCAAAAGACTTGAGACCGGGGCGGAGGTTCCCCTTCCAGCAGGACAACGACCCGAAACATCCAGCCAGAGCTACAATGGAATGGTTTACATCAAAGCATATTCATGTGTTAGAATGGCCCAGTCACAGTCCAGACCTAAATCCCATTGAGAATCTGTGGCAGGACTTGAAAATTGCTGATCACAGACGCTCTCCATCCAATCTGACAGAGCTTGAGATATTCTACAAAGAAGAAGAATGGGCAGAAATGTCCTCTCTAGATGGGCAAAGCTGGTAGAGACACCCCCAAAAAGACTTGTAGAGAAAGGGGGTTCTACAAAGTATTGACTCCGGGGGGCGCCATACAAATGCCCCTCCCCCACACTTTTCACATATTTATTTGTATCATTTATCATTTTCCTTCCACTTCACAATTATGTGACACTTTGTGTTGGTCCATCACATAAAATCCCAATAAAATACATTTATGGTTTTGGTTGTAACAAAATGTGGGGAATGTCAGGGGGTATGAATACTTTTTCCAGGCCCTGTATATAGGTGTGTAAATCAGACTGATTATTGTCTATGTGGTCATCACACGGCATTCGTTGTCAGAGAGTAGTAATTGGCTGATTATTGATCGCGGTCCTCGCTGTGATGTACAAGACGTAAATCGCAGATGATGGCTGATAGGGTATGGGGGAGGAGAGCCGATCAGCCAATCTTCACAGGGGAGATTAGTACCCATCAGTGCCACCTCATCAGTGCCCATCTGTGTTGCCTATCAGTGCCCAACAGTGCAGCCTCATCAGTGCAACCTATCAGTACCCACCAGTGCAGCCTATTAGTGCCCAACTGTGCCACTTCACCAGTACCCGTCAGTGCCACCTCATCAGCACACATCAGTCAAGAAGAAAAATTACTTATTTGCAAAATTTAAACAAAAAAAAACTATTTTTTTTCATCAGCACTGCCTCATTAGTCCCCATCATTACAGCCTCATCAGTGCTCTTCAGTGCAGCCTCATCAGTGCCCAACAGTGCCGCCTCACCAGTATCCATCAGTGCTACCTCATCAGTGCCCATCAGTACAGCCTCATCAGTGCCCATCAGTACAACCTCATCAGTGCGCATCAGTGCCTCCTCATTAGTACCCATCAGTGCCACTTCATCAATGCTCATCAGTGTTACCTATCAGTGCTGAACAGTGCAGCCTCATCAGTGCTACCTATCAGTACCCACCAGTGCAGCCTATTAGAGCCCAACTGTGCCGCCTCAGCAGTACCCGTCAGTGACACCACATCAGCGCACATCAGTCAAGAAGAAAAATTACTTATTTGCTCAATTTTATAACAGAAACAAAGAAAAACGTATTTTTTTTCATCATCGTTGCCTCATCAGTGCAGCCTATCAGTACGGCCTCTTCAGTGCCTATCATTGCAGCCTCATCAGTGCAGCCTATCAGTGCCCGTCAGTACACCCTCTTCAGTGCCTATCATTGCCGCCTCCCCAGTACCCGTAGCAGCGATTAACTATATATATATAGGTACAGAGTCACATGACCGCGTAATTGTCATTCAAAGTGTGACAGCGCTGAAAGCTGAGAATTGGCCTGGGCAGAGGAAGGGGGGGGGGGGAGGGGAGTGCCGGTATTGAAGGGGTTAAATGTAAACAAAAATTTGAAATACTTTCAAACAACATTCGTCATCTCATCGAATGTCCTGAGGACTGTTGGGGTGAATTTTCATACAACCTGTACAGGTAGACTGGTGGTCCGCCCTCATGCACAGTCCGGCCCACCACTCTCTTTTACCCCCCCCCCCCCTTCCCCATGGTATCCTTTAGGCTCGGTTCACACAGGGGCGACTTGTCCAGGCGATTCGCCGCCTGACAAGTCGCGCCCCGTTCTGTACAATGGAACCGTACTAATAGGAGCGACTCAAGTCGCTCCGACTTAGAAAAAAGGTTCCTGTACTATTTTTGGGGCGACTTCAGGCGACTTGCATTGATTTCTATACAGAAGTCGTTTTGCAAGTCGCCGCTGATCGTGTGCAGGTCGCAGCGCTGCAAGTCGCGCCGCCCCTGTGTGAACCGAGCCTTACCCCCCCCATGGTATCCTTTAACTGGCATGCTACAATGTTACAATGTTGCATCTGACCACCAGGGGGGAGGAGACTGAGGAAATTCTTCCTCCTATCTGCAGCAAACCAAACTGATGACGCCATCTCAGTGTAGGCAAAAGTCACTGACTGGAGCTCAATAATGGAATTTTAATAAAAGGTGGAGCGTTGCCGTATACAGGGTCATCTTTATTATTGTAAACATTTTCTTGCCCCCCCCCCCACATTCCAGTTATCAAACATTTGTGGGCAGCACGGGCTGAAGGGCCAGAGCGGGCCACAGAAAAATGACTGTGCCCAGAGCAGCTGCCCCTTTTGCCCTGCGCTAAAGATGCACTTCATTTTTGGTACGGTTTTGTTTCCGTGCCTCCAGGACAGAAGCGGGCAGGAATCCGCAATTTCTATATATTGTACCCGGAGGAGAGCTCTTCCATTCCGGAATGAGAATTATCAGCGAGATCCCCGGATTGGAATAACTTTCTTTCTCTCTTTTTTAATTAGAAGTTCCTCTATAAAAGAATAAATTGGCAATAATAGAACCCCCCATAAATAGCGCCCTCTCCTCCCAGCGGGGGCGCCAGTCCACAGCGGTGTGCGATTTAATGACCGGGAGAGAGAGAGGCGCCATCCCGAGACTCTTAACGGCTCCGTCTTTCCATCTGCAATTAGAGCGCCGGTAATGGGACCGCCGAACGGCTTCATCAAGATAGCTCATTAATCAAGATCGTTAGGATTCCGCCGCATCCATCGGCTCATTAAAAAGGGTAATCAAGAAGAGCGGCGCCAACGCCAAAAAAAAACTCCCGAACATCCGGACCGCAAACCAGCCGACCTGCAATCCTTCTATATGGTGAAAAGGACCCGGGCTCAAAATAAGCGGGGGATTTGCTGAGGCACACCGGGGGCTGGGCAAAACAGAAACGCACAAAAATACGCAACACACGTGCTGCGCCATTATTTCTTGACAGCCCCACCCGCAGATAGCAGACGAACAACACAAAAAATGTGCAAAGCAAAAACACCGGCAATAAGCAACATGGTTGCTAGGGAGCGAGTGGCTACCGGTGTGCCTAACAACCAGTAAACAGCACGGTTGTTAGGGAGCAGGTGGCCGCCACGTCCTTAACAACCAATGACTCATCAGCTGTCAGCAGGGAATGTAAAAAGAGGTTATTGGAGTTCCTGTTGTCTTTCTATCATCTGGAACCAGTCTGCCCCATTCTCCTCTGACCTCAGCAAGGCATTTTCCTCCACACAACTGCCGCTCACTGGATATTTTCTCTTTTTCTCACTATTCTCTGTAATCCCAGAGAGATGGCTGTGTGTGAAGATCCCAAAAATACTCAGACCGGCCCGTCTGCCACCAACCACCACGCCACGTTCAACGTCACCGAGATCCCCTTTCTTCCCCCATTCTGAGGCTCGGTTTGATCTTCAGAAAGTCGTCTTCACCACGTCTAGATGCCTAAATGCATTGAGTTGCTGACATGTGATTGGCTGATTAGGAATTTGTCTTACAGAGCAGTTGAATAGGTGTATCTAATAAAGTGTCCGGTGAGTGTATATACTGTATATGACAGTCATGTGAATACAGAGTATAGCGGGGGGGGGGGGGGGTTGAGCCCTTCTTGGCGTTGATCGCGGATTGGTGGCTAAATAGAGAGCCTTGCAAAGTTAATGACAGGTCCACTTTAATCCGGCACAGCGTGTGCACTCTGTAATTGCCTTCCTCTGTGGGCCGTGGTGGGGGGGGGGGGGGGGTTGACGGCGCTGACGGCGCTGACCTCGCGGGGTTGCTCATCTCTCAGCAGTAAAAAAAAAACAAAGTCATGAAATATTCAGGGCGCTTCATGTCGTCAGGAAATAAGGCAGTTTAAACAGCATTTCATATCAGCCCCAGCAGATCGGACCCGGGGAATACATGAAAAGCCGTCCTGTGACACCCCTGTACTAGAAAAGGAAACACAAGCCTGAGACTTAAAGGGGAACTCCAGGCTGCCTGCAAAGAGT
This sequence comes from Lithobates pipiens, assembly GCF_037356315.1. Taxonomy (NCBI): domain Eukaryota; kingdom Metazoa; phylum Chordata; class Amphibia; order Anura; family Ranidae; genus Lithobates; species Lithobates pipiens. The sequence continues at coordinate 2,765,509 of NW_027507789.1, forward strand.
AAACAAGGATCAGCACCCCACCGCTGCCAACCCTACGGGATGTACCAAAAACTGCAGCCGGGGGGTGAATTTCTGCTGCTTTTCCATATGTTCACCTGAAATGGGGAATAAAGCTGAACATTTTTTATTTACAATACCAAAGGGTCGATTTATAAAAAAAAAAAACATTTGCATAGCGAATCAGCCCGTGAAAGTGCGTGTACGCTCATTCTGTGCTAGCAGGAGGAACCAACAAATGTTATTGGGCTATTTCCAGTGCTGGTTGAATGTTTTCCATTCATTTAAAACAGAAAATACCACATTTGGCCACTAGATGGGGCTAACTATCAAAAGAAATGATAGTTAGCCCTCTGCTCCCGTGTCACTGGATTTGATTGACAGCAGCGGGAGCCTATCAATCTATCCAATGAGGACCCGAGACAGCAGCTGGAGCTGCTGTGCTCATCCTCGTCGCTGGAAAGATCAGGTTCAGGTAAGTACAAGGGGGGGGCTCTGGGGGGGGGGGGGTGCTGCAGAGCAGAAGGTTTTTATCCTTAATGCATAGAATGCAAACCGTGAGACTTTACAACTCCTTTAAGCCGCCTATGTCCCTCCCCCAGTCTGTGATTGGACAGTGAAAGGAGAAGCAGCAGACCGATGAGCTCATCTCTCAAACTCTGCTCTCTCCTCCTATCAGGTAGACACGTGCGATTTGTTTCCTTCCGAATTCATTTTTTAACAAATTTTGACAAATACATTCATTTGGAAATATCCAAATGAATGAAAACCCATTTCAATAACTTCTCTGAATATTCGAAAATTCGTAAAAATTTGAAATTCGAAAACCTGAAATTTAAAAATCTGAAATAACTAATAATAACTTGACTATTACTAATTATTAAGTTATAGATATTGGAATTTCCTTTCAAATTTGGCAGTCAGTGAACGCAACGAATACAAATCCAAAGTTCAGAATTATTCGAAATAATGAATGCCGCATCTAAACGAATGGAATGAATTAATAATAATAAATAACAATAATAATAAAAAGTTTTGATTATTATTTATTATTAATTAGTTCCGTTCCATTAGTTTTGATGCGGCATTCGTTATTTCGGGATAATTCGTAAATTTTGGATAAATTTGTATTTGTTACGTTCGCTGACAGCCAAATTTGAATACCTATAATTTAATAGTTAGTTATTATTAGTTAGTTATTCTTACCAATTTTCATATTTTCTTTCTTATTTTAGAATTTACGATTTTACGAATTTACGAATTTTCATCAATTCTAAAATTCTAAAAATCGTACATTCGTAAATTTGTAAATTCGATAATTCATAAGTTTGTAATACCATCAATTCAGGAAATTGTAAAATCGTAAATTTGTACACTCCTAAAAATTTTAATTTGTAAAATCGTAAATTCAAAAATTCGTAAATTTGAAAATTCATAAATTCGTAAAATCTTACATTCGTAAAGTTATAAATTAGAAAATTCATAAACTTGTAAAATCATAAGCTCGAAAATTCATAACTTCGTAAAACCATAATTTGTAAATTCGTAAGCTAGAAAATTCGTAAAATCTTAAATTTGTAAAATTTTAAGATTTTATGAATTTTCCAATTTACGAAATTTGGAATTGCTATCATAACGAATGACCCGAAAAACTGAAAAGAAAACAAGCAAATTTCGCAGCAGTGCCCATGTCTACTATCAGCATGCTTCTTGTCAGCACTTGGACTTGACTGGCTCCTTGTGCCTCTTCCTACTCTCACGCTCCAGCCCTGCTGTACAGGAACTGCAGTACCAGGTCAGATTCTTGATCTTTGCACTTAATAGATACATTTTAACCACTTGCCGCCCGCCCTATAGGCAATTGACGGTGGCAAAGTGGTTGCATAATCCTGATCGGACGTCGTATGACGTGATCAGGATTATGAGCCGCTGTGTGCCCCCGGGGGCGCGCATCGCGGCGATCGTTGTTGCGGGGGGGTCAGTCTGACACCCGGCAACTACAATCTCGGTAAAGAGTCTCCGACGGAGACTCTTTACCACGTGATCAGCCGTGTCCAATCACGGCTGATCACAGTGTAAATAGGAAGAGCCGGTGATCGGCTTTTCCTCACTCGCGTCTGTCAGACGCGAGTAGAGGAGAGCCGATTGGCTGCTCCTCTGAAGGGTGGCGTCTGTGCTGATCGATTATCAGCACAGCACCCCCGAGGATGCCCACACTGGACCACCAGGGATGCCACCAGACCACCAGGGATGTCCAACAAAAGGTAATCCTCCCTAGACCACCAGGGATGCCAGTCAGTGCCACAATGGATGGCAATCAGTGTCCATAATGGATGCCAATCGGTGCCCACAATGGGCATCACTGATTGGCATGCATTATTGTTTGGCACTGATTGGCATCCATTAGTACAGTATAACAATACAATGCCGCCTATGAGTGCCCACCTGTGCCACCTATGAGTGCCCACCTGTTCCGCCTATCAGAGCCCACCTGTGCCGCCTATCAGTGCCCACACATGCCCATCTGTGCCGCCTATCCATGCCCATCTGTGCCGCCTATCCATGCCCATCTGTGCCGCCCATCCATGCCAATCCGTGCCAGCTATCAGTGCCAATTTGTGCCACCTATCAGTGCCCATACGTGCCGCCCGTCAGTGCCGCCCGTCAGTGTCCATCAATGCCACCTCATCAGTGCCACTTCATTGGTGCCCATCAGTGCCGCCTTATCAGTGCCCATCAGTGAAGGAGAAAACGTACTTATTTACAAAGTTTTGAAACTGAAACAAAAAAAAAACATATTTTTTTTTTTTTTAAATTGTATTTTTTTATTTGTAGCGCAAAAAATAAAAACCGTAGAGGTGATCAAATACCACCAAAAGAAAGCTCTATTTGTGGGAAAAAAATGATAAAAATTTCATTTGGGTACAGTGTTGTATGACCGCGTAATTGTCATTCAAAGTGCAAGAGCGCTGAAAGCTCAAAATTGGTCTGGGCAGGAAGGTGTTTAAGTGCCCCCCCGGTATTGAAGTGGTTAAAAAAAATGTATCAGTGATAACATATCTGCTTTTACATCTGCCTGGAGTTCCGCTGAAGCTCTGGTCCACACCAGTGCGATCTGTCAGAGTTCAAAATCGCATGACAAGTCGCACTCCATTGCCGGAAATGGAACAGTTCAAATTGTTGCGGTCCCAGCAGTACTTTTTTTGGGGGGGGGGGGGGGAATTCATTGCGACTTGCATAGACCGTTTGTTAAATTGTAAGCCAACAATTAAATTGTATGGGACAAATCGCACTGAGCGATTTCAAAGCCGCACGGGCGTGAAGCAGGGCTTACAGTGACACATTGACATTTTCATTTGCACCACCAATACTGCAGCTTTTCCTCTGTTCCCGGAGTCGCTCTTTAAGCTGTAACAGTCGCAGAGCTGAGCTCATTAAGGTGGGACCCCGCTGTGCTCACCGACATCACATCAGATTACAGGTTGCAGTGCCAATCAAGTTAAGCAGTCCATTGTGATGGCGGGAATAACTCGCGGAGTAAATTGTCTGTTCTGACGGCGGAGAGGAAATCAGGACACGCAATGACAGCTGCAGAATGTCGATCGGACGTATTTGGGGGACGTAACGCGTCGGGGGGCATTGCAATCACAGCAATAAAAGTTTTATTTCTTTTTTTAGATGTTTAACCCTTTATCCTAAAGAGGCTGCAAAATAAAAGACGTCATGCTTACCTGTCTTTATGGCTGTTTCTGCAACCTTCATTCACTGGAAGGGCTCTTTTACACAGAAGTTTTGGGGGGGGGGGGGGGGGTAAAAACAGGTAGCTGAGACACAGTTTCTCCAGCCCCTCACCAGAATTTTACCCTTACAGCCAGACAGGACTACACTATATTGCCAAAAGTACACCTGCTTTACACACACAAGACCTTTAATGACCCCCCCAGTCTCTGGTGTTGGGTTCTGGGATTGAGTCAGACGGGGGATGGGATGTCTGAGCAATTAGTGTTACAATGTTTTCCTTTAAAATAACATCCTTTATTATTATTTTTTTTTCTTAACAGGAAATCTACTACAGTGCAATCCCTCATCTGGACAATACGGCCCCTCACCTGCGAGAGAACTCTGCACTCTACCTCATGTCTGGGACTACACCTTTAAAGACTTGCGAAACGCGTCGGGGGTGACTGCTTTGCACAATGACCTTTTGATGAATGTGGGGCGCAGACGGCCCGGAGGTTCCCTGCGTTGGCTCCTCAACGTTCTGCAATATACTTTTTGACGCTTTGGAATGTAACAAAAGAGACAAGAACGCTTTAAGGTGGAGCGACGATCCATTCAGGGACACAGCTGCTTCGGGGGACGTGCATTTCGGGGGTCGCAGCGCTGAAGGCGGACCCTAAAATGTCTGTCCTTCTCTCCCGGACGTGGTTGTCATGATGTGTGTCTTTATTTTTCATTCTCAAAGCCTGACTTTGCGTGATGCAGACATTTCCGCTTTGGATGGGCACAGCTGGGAGTATATGCAGCTTAATCGCACAGGAACGCAGTACATTTGTGATCTGCAGCCGGTGTCAATGAAAAGTTAACGACACTCCAAATGCCGGTCACAAGCGCATTGTGTTTGCCTGCACCGGATCGCTTGGTATATTTATACCATGCAACCCGGTTGTGGTGTGTGCAAAATCTGAGTATTCTGACCTTAATCTGAGAATTCTGACTCCGAATCTCAACAGTTTTGACTTTGAATCTCCAAATTCTAACTTTGAATCTCAGAATTCTGACTTTTACTCAGTCTTCTGACTTTTAATCTCAGAATTCTAACTATGAATCCCAGAGATCTGACTTTTAATCTCAGAATTTTGAATTTGAATATCAGAGTTCTGACTTTGAATCTCAGAAATCTGATTTTTAATCTCAGATTTTAGATTTCAAATCTCAGATTTTAGATTTCAAATCTCAGATTTTAGATTTCAAATCTCAGATTTTAGATTTCAAATCTCATAGTTTTGACTTTTAATTTCAGAATTTAAATTTTTAGATTCAGAATTCTTGCTTTGACTCTCAGAGTTATGAGTTTTAATCTCAGAATTTTGAATCTTAGAATTCTGACTTTGAATCTTAGAATTCTGCCTTTAAATCTCAGAATTCTGACTTTTATTCTCAGTCTTTTGACTATTAATCTCAGAATTCTAACTATGAATCCCAGAGATGTGATTTTTAATCTCGGAATTTTGATTTTGAATATCAGAGTTCTGACTTTGAATCTCAGAATTCTGACTTTTAATCTCAGATTTTAGATTTCAAATCTCAGAGTTCTGACTTTTAATTTCAGAATTTTAATTTGTAGATTCATAATTCTGGCTTTGACTCTCAGAGTTATGACTTTTAATCTCAGAATTTTGAATCTTAGAATTCTGACTTTGCATCTCAGAATTCTGACTTTTATTCTCAGTCTTTTGACTTTTAATCTCTGAATTCTAACTATGAATCCCAGAGATCTGACTTTTAATCTCAGAATTTCGAATCTCAGATTTATGACTTTTAATCTCAGATTTATGACTTTTAATCTCAGAATTTTAACTTTTAGCCTCAGAATTCTGGCTTTGAATATCACAGTTATGATTTTTAATCTCAGATGTTTCATTTTGAATTTCAGAATTCTGACTCTTAATTTCAGACTTTAGATTTAGAATTTCGGAGTTCTGATTTTGAATGTCATCATTTTGATTTTGAATCTCAGAATTCTGACTTTGACTCTCAGACTTTTGAATCTCAGAATTTAAATTTTTAGCTTCAGAATTCTTACTATAAATCTCAGAGATCTGATTTTGAATCTCAGAATTTGGATTTTGAATCTCAGAATTCTGACTCTTAATTTCAGACTTTAAATTTTGAATCTCAGAGTTCTGACTTTTAATCTCAGACTTCTGATTTTTAATCTCAGAATTTCAATTTTTAGCCTCAGAATTCTGGCTTTGAATCTTGTTGTGACTTTCAATCTCAGACTCTTGACTTTAAAATCCCCATAATTCTGACTATAAATCTCAGAGATCCGATTTTTACTCTCAGAATTTGGATTTTAAATCTCAGAATTCTGACTTTTAATCTCAGAGTTTTGACCTTGAATTTTAGAATTCTTTGCCATGCTAATCCACTTCACTGACGCTCTCTGGAGAAACCTCTACTGGTCTGAATCTCCTGTGATTCCCCTGTTATATGTTGCAATCTCTGCAATCTCAGAATTCTGATTGAGAAGCTCAGAACTACTTCTCTCCCCTTCACCAAAAACTAAAAATGTTGTTGTTGTTTTTTTTTTTAATACACTTTAAAGCTCCGAGACTCTACCTGCACTGCGCGGATTATATACTCATCTAGGGGAACATTAAAAATCGCTTTTACGTAACTTACCTGATGCTCCTCCGTCGCGATTCCTTTCTCTCTGTGGGTTGTGGGCGGGCCCTCAGTGTTTTTGCTTACAATGTAGGGCTGCCGGTCCTGCATTGTACATGATGAGATCAGAATAGAAGTGGCCCCCGGGGAGGCGGTCACACAGCGAGGAGGAGCCTGCGGGGGGTAAGGTAAAAGTGCTTTTTTAATTGGTACTCCAGACAAAAAGCAGCATTTACCCTTGCAGTATGGGGGTGGGGGCTCTGTAAGGGTAACCATATTTTCCCCGAAATTCAGCTTTAAGGTGCTAGATTTACCCCCCCCCATAGTAGTTTGTGTCCTTGTCTCCCCCCCCCGATTAAAGTGAACCTGACTTTGCCGCTGCAGGTTCCCCAGCGCTGTCACAGGGGGGAGGGGAGAGAGTTCAGCTGATACTCCTTCAGTCCTCTGGAAGCGCAATGAAGAGCCTAAGCAGTGAGTATGTGCAGCTGCTTGGGCAAACCCAGCCTCACCCCATGGTGTCCAACAGATGACTCCAGAATTATCTTCACCCCATCGGGGGGAGGGGGGGGGTTATGTGATACCATCATTAGGGGGTGGAGGGAAAAAAATTCTAATTTGCATGTTATCAAGGAAAACCGAGAACAATCGATACACCTTTATATTTCTTTATTCTTAACAGCTGGTTTATCTTGGTCCATCCATACTCAATCCTTTAGGGGGGAGTGCTGCTTTAGTTTTGGATGGGGTAGGGGCAGAAGGGGTAGAACCTCCGTCTGGTTTTGCCACCCTTCCTGAAATCGGGGGGGGGGGGGGGGTGAAGTGTTGGACTGGCTTGGTGGTTTGGTTGTGGCTTCGACTTGTAATAGTTGTTACAATGTTGCAGCTCCAATGCCCAGAGGAGCCCCAATATTGAGCAACCATTGGGCAAACTGCCCATCGAATATTTCATATATATATATATATACCTCTAGATAAGCTGAATGTATTTTCCAGTCGGCCAGCAAGACATTTCCCTATAGACAGTCAATCTCAGGGGAATTCTGTTAGAGGAACCCGCAGAGCACAACCAATAAAGAGACAATAACAGAGGATCACTGAGCGTGCAGAGGAGACCAAACAACTCTACACGTGCAGAACGTCCCTTCAATAAGCAATATCTCCAGTACCTCTACAGAAACATTGTATCATAAATAATCTGCTCTTTTTTCAAAGTAACAACCAAGGTCTCGAGGAGCGAGGAGCAGTAGAAACAAAAAACACACAAACACCAAATTTAAAAACATATAAATCTGACCTCCAGCTGACCTCCCCTTCAGTCCTGCACAGCTGTACCGGCTTCTCTCCTGGACTGAAATGGCTTCCTCTGATTGAACCGCACACTGTGAGCTTCTCACAATGTGCATGTGCATTAGTCAGATAGAACCCGCTCCTGGCTGGAGGATGCCCAACATCATTTAGCGCTTTCCTCCAAAACCTTGATGTCCCTGGCCCCACCCCTTTCATTCATTGGATTTCAGTTCTTTCAATCATGGAGGCTCAGCGTCATACATGAGTGTTACCTGGGGAGGACTGCATGCAAACTCATCCCACCTAGGAACACCCACTCCTTCAGACCCAACTGTCGAGGCATTTTGATATTTGCATAACTCCCCCCAAGAGCCTGCCTATTTTTTTGGGGGGGCAGCAAAACAATGCACCCATCGCCATTCGCCCCCTCTAGTCAGTCAGGTCACGGGCACTTTCGCCCAGGTCGGTCGGCCACCGGCCCCGCACTTGCCCCATCTGGCACTTCCTCCGGGCAAAATCTCCTCCTCCTGGTGTATCATGGCGGCTTCCCCTGTGTCCCCTCCCTCTTCTCCTCGGCATCCAATAGGATCCCTTTTCCTCTCAGCCAATTGGGTGACGGGTCTCAGGACCCGCTTTCTGATTGGCCGGGAGGAGAATCAGGAAGACAATAGCGAATATTAATTCACTATTGTCACACAACTGGGTGGGCTCGGGGCTCAGTGCACCCGAGACCCGATTGTCCAGGGAGTCTTAGTACTCCCAGCCAATCGGGTCCACTTCCTGTTCAGCCTGAGAGGAGAAGCAACGGCCCCAGAGCGAGGAGCGGGATCCCCTTACTCTGCCTCCTAAGGTAAGCAGGCCTCTGTCTGTCCGTCTCCTGCATGGGGGGTGGGGGTTTCATCGCTGTCTTCGCATTCGTCTCCTGCATGGGGGGTGGGGGTGTGGTCGCTGTCTTCCCATTCAACTCCTGCATGGGGGGTGGGGGTTTGATTGCTGTCTTCCCATCCATCTCCTGCATGGGGGGTTGGGGTTTGATCGCTGTCTTCCCATCCGTCTCCTGCATGGGGGTGGGGGTTTGATCGCTGTCTTCCCATCCGTCTCCTGCATGGGGGGTGGGGGTTTGATCGTTGTCTTCCCATCCGTCTCCTGCATGGGGGGTGGGGGTTTCATCACTGTCTTCCCATCCGTCTCCTGCATGGGGGGTTGGGGTTTGATCGCTGTCTTCCCATCTGTCTCCTGCATGGGGGGTGGGGGTTTGATCGCTGTCTTCCCATCTGTCTCCTGCTGTCACTGATGTACAGCATCCCGCCAGCTCCTCCCTCCAGCCATGATCTGCCTGCGTTGCATAGAGAAGCACAGAGACCCGGTGATGACATCACTGACTCTAAAATAAGGCATGCAATGAAAATGGAACGGTTTTATTTAAAAACATAATTAGTCTGTTAATGAAGGGGGAGGGGGGCCAGGGGAGGTAAAATATAAGCAAGACCCATCCACCAGTCTGCAGTGACCCTAGACCGCGATTTTCGCAGAATTTTCCTCCAGCAGCCGGAAATTATTATCCCAGCCCCCACACCCCCCCATGGAGGCGCCCCCTATCCTCTCATACAGGTTTTATAAATGATCTCAGGGTTCTCAGCAGAAGATAATATGCAGCGTTTCTATGTTGCCAATGACGTATGCAGCGCCTCGCTCTGCGGGCTTTTATAGGATTTATAATGAGAATTTTTCATCTATAGTGACCCAGCGGGTCGTGTCAGCCCAGAATGAGCTCCTCCCCTCCCCCCCTCCCCCGGCTGATTTATGGAGCTCAATGTGATCCGGTGAAGCGATCTCGTCTGCCGCAAGTTTAAGATGTTTTTTAATTTCGAGTTTATTTGTTTCCACTGCTAGGCGCTCCTCTGATGTCACTTTAATAAAAATTTATAATATTTATTACATACAGAGCATCCGGAAAGTATTCACAGCGCTTCACTTTTTCCACATTTTGTTATGTTACAGCTTTATCCAAAATGGATTCAATTCATTATTTTCCCTCAAAATTCTACAAAAAATCCCCCATAATGACAATGTGAGAGAAGATTGTTTGAGATCTTTGCAAATTTAATAAAAATAAAAAAAGGAAAAAAATCCCATGTACATAAATATCACAGGCTCCTCCCATGTACATAAGTATCACAGGATCCTCCCATGTACATAAATATCACAGGCTCCTCCCATGTACATAAATATCACAGGCTCCTCCCATGTACATAAATATCACAGGCTCCTCCCATGTACATAAATATCACAGGCTCCTCCCATGTACATAACTATCACAGGTTCCTCCCATGTACATAAATATCACAGGCTCCTCCCATGTACATAAATATCACAGGCTCCTCCCATGTACATAAATATCACAGACCCCTCCCATGTACATAAATATCACAGGCTCCTCCCATGTACATAAGTATCACAGGTTCCTCCCATGTACATAACTATCACAGGCTCCTCCCATGTACATAAATATCACAGGCTCCTCCCATGTACATAAATATCACAGACTCCTCCCATGTACATAAATATCACAGGCTCCTCCCATGTACATAAGTATCACAGGATCCTCCCATGTACATAAGTATCACAGGCTCCTCCCATGTACATAAATATCACAGGCTCCTCCCATGTACATAAGTATCACAGACTCCTCCCATGTACATAAATATCACAGGCTCCTCCCATGTACATAAGTATCACAGGATCCTCCCATGTACACAAGTATCACAGGCTCCTCCCATATACATAAGTATCACAGGTTCCTCCCATGTACATATCACAGGCTCCTCCCATATACATAAGTATCATAGGTTCCTCCCATGTACATAATTATCACAGACTCCTCCCATGTACATAAGTATCACAGGTTCCTCCCATGTACATAAGTATCACAGGTTCCTCCCATGTACATATCACAGGCTCCTCCCATGTACACAAGTATCATAGGTTCCTCCCATGTACATAATTATCACAGACTCCTCCCATGTACATAAGTATCACAGACTCCTCCCATGTACATAAGTATCACAGGCCCCTCCCATGTACATAAGTATCACAGGATCCTCCCATGTACACAAGTATCACAGACTCCTCCCATGTACAGAAGTATCACAGGCCCCTCCCATGTACATAAGTATCACAGGATCCTCCCATGTACACAAGTATCACAGGCTCCTCCCATGTACATAAGTATCACAGGCCCCTCCCATGTTCATAAGTATCACATGCTCCTCCCATGTACACAAGTATCACAGACTCCTCCCATGTACATAAGTATCACAGGCCCCTCCCATGTACATAAGTATCACAGGATCCTCCCATGTACACAAGTATCACAGGCTCCTCCCATGTACATATCACAGGCTCCTCCCATATACATAATTATCACAGACTCCTCCCATGTACATAAGTATCACAGACTCCTCCCATGTATACAGTCCCTGACAAAAGTCTTGTCTTTTGTGTATAAATTGACTTGAAGTGCCGCTAAAATGTATTTCTAATGAAGATTTTGGGTCATTTTAATCCCAACAGCTTTTGTAATGATGTTTCAGTGCAAAACGAAACTGACAAAAAGTATTCCAATATTCACAGCTTGGTGAAGCCCATTGAGTCCATTTTTGCCCAGACATAAGTGTTGTCACCTCGTTATATGAGCTTCACCTGTGACTAATAATGGACCATTAAAAGGAACGCCAGTACACCAGACCTTCTCACTGGCAAGCAGACCTCGGCAAACCTAAGATTCACCCGGAGACTAAAGTGTTGATGATCAAGAGGCTGAAGACCAGATCCACTGCCGATGTGGCACCTTCCATGTGTCTCGGCGTCAAGTTCAGAGGATAAAAAAAAAGATTAGAAGAGACTGGAGATGTTTTGGAGAAGGCCAGGTCAGGCCGACCCCCCGCAAGACAACTGCCGGCTCGAAAATCCAAGGCCAGCCCATTTTCCACTGCAGCAGAGCTCCACCACACCCGGTGGTCACCTGAAGTCCCTGTGCCAACCAGAACAGTGTGTCGGATTCTGTTTCAAAATGGCCTCCAATGGTCGAATCGGTGCCCATAATCCAGCACTAAACAAAAGACAATTGAAAAACCGTGTGGCATTTGCCACGGGCCACAGCCTGCTAAAAGGGTGGACTCTGGGAAAGTGGCAGAAGGTGGATTTTTTTAGATGAATCTTCTGTTGAATTACACCACAGTTGCCGCAAATATTGCAGGAGACCTACTGGACCCCGCATGGAGCCGAGATTTACCCAGAAAACAGTGAAGTTTGGTGGAGGCAAAATCATGGTCTGGGGGTTACATCCAGTATGGGGGTGTGCGAGGGATTCTGCAGGGTGGAGGGCAACATCAATAGTCTAAAATACCAAGAAATCTTAGCTACCTCTTATATTCCCAACCATAAAAAAGGCCAAATTTTGCAGCAGGATGGCGCTACATCGCATCCTTCCATCTCCACATCGAAGTTCCTTAACGTGGTTGTAAACCCTTACAAACCACTTGGACCTACAGGTGAGCCTAGATTAAGGCCTAGATTAAGGCTTACCTGTAGGTCCAAGAAATATCTCCCAAACCTATACGGTTTAGGAGATATTTACCCGAAGACAGCCACCGCTGTCTACGGCACATGCGCCGTAGACAGCGGCGCGCAGGCGCACTGGGTAAGCCGCGGATCGCGGCGATATGCGGCGAGTGTTGGCTCGCATGCGTGGGAGTAACGTCATCGCTGCTCCGGTGAATCACAGCGCCGGAGCAGTGAGACCCACCAAGAAGATGGACGCTCGGAACTACAGGGGACAGCGGTGACATCGCTGGCTCCTGTGTCATGTAAGAGACACATAATGGGATGTGATGCGATGCGATGCGATGCGATGCATAGTAGTCCATTATGCTTTACCTTTGCAGGGAATCAAAGAGAAAGTAAACTCATCAGGGTTTACTTCCTCTTTAAGGCAAAGAAGATGAAGATGCTCCAGGATTGGCCAGCCCAGTCACCAGACATGAACATCATTGGGTGTATGTGGTGTAGGATGAAAGATGAAGCGCGGAAGACGAAACCAAAGAATATTGATGATCTCTGGGAGGCATGGAAGACTGTTTTCTTTGCTATTCCTGATGACTTCATCAATAAATTGTATGAATCCTTTGCCAAACCGCATGGATGCCGTCCTTCAACCTCATGGAAGTCATACAAGATATTACATTCGGATCTCACAGCACCACAACTCCACAACTCCACTACTTCATTACTTCACTACTTCACTACTTCACTACTTCACTACTTCATTACTTCACTACTTCACTACTTCACTACTCCACAACTCCACTACTTCATTACTTCATTACTTCACTACTTCACTACTCCACAACTCCACTACTTCATTACTTCATTACTTCACTACTTCACTACTTCATTACTTCACTACTTCACTACTCCACAACTTCATTACTTCATTACTTCATTACTTCACTACTTCATTACTTCATTACTTCACTACTTCATTACTTCATTACTTCACTACTTCATTACTTCATTACTTCATTACTTCACTACTTCATTACTTCATTACTTCACTACTTCATTACTTCACTACTCCACTACTTCATTACTTCATTACTTCACTACTTCATTACTTCATTACTTCATTACTTCACTACTTCACTACTTCATTACTTCATTACTTCATTACTTCACTACTTCACTACTTCATTACTTCATTACTTCACTACTTCACTACTTCATTACTTCACTACTTCATTACTTCATTACTTCATTACTTCATTACTTCACTACTTCATTACTTCATTACTTCACTACTTCATTACTTCACTACTCCACTACTTCATTACTTCATTACTTCACTACTTCATTACTTCACTACTTCACTACTTCATTACTTCATTACTTCACTACTTCATTACTTCATTACTTCATTACTTCATTACTTCACTACTTCATTACTTCATTACTTCACTACTTCATTACTTCACTACTCCACTACTTCATTACTTCACTACTTCACTACTTCATTACTTCACTACTTCATTACTTCACTACTTCACTACTCCACAACTCCACTACTTCATTACTTCATTACTTCATTACTTCACTACTTCATTACTTCATTACTTCATTACTTCACTACTTCATTACTTCATTACTTCATTACTTCACTACTTCACTACTTCATTACTTCATTACTTCATTACTTCACTACTTCACTACTTCATTACTTCACCACTTCACCACTTCATTACTTCACTACTTCACTACTTCACTACTTCACTACTTCATTACTTCACTACTTCATTACTTCATTACTTCATTACTTCATTACTTCACTACTTCATTACTTCACTACTCCACTACTTCATTACTTCACTACTTCACTACTTCATTACTTCATTACTTCACTACTTCATTACTTCACTACTTCATTACTTCACTACTTCACTACTTCATTACTTCACTACTTCATTACTTCACTACTTCACTACTTCATTACTTCACTACTTCATTACTTCACTACTTCACTACTTCATTACTTCATTACTTCACTACTCCACTACTTCATTACTTCACTACTTCACTACTTCATTACTTCATTACTTCACTACTTCATTACTTCACTACTTCACTACTTCACTACTTCACTACTTCATTACTTCACTACTTCATTACTTCACTACTTCATTACTTCACTACTTCATTACTTCACTACTTCATTACTTCATTACTTCACTACTTCACTACTTCATTACTTCATTACTTCATTACTTCACTACTTCACTACTTCATTACTTCACCACTTCACTACTTCATTACTTCACTACTTCACTACTTCATTACTTCACTACTTCATTACTTCACTACTTCATTACTTCACTACTTCATTACTTCACTACTTTACTACTTCACTACTTCACTACTTCACTACTTCATTACTTCACTACTTCACTACTTCATTACTTCACTACTTCATTACTTCACTACTTCATTACTTCATTACTTCACTACTTCATTACTTCACTACTTCATTACTTCATTACTTCACTACTTCATTACTTCACTACTTCACTACTTTACTACTTCACTACTTCATTACTTCACTACTTCACTACTTCATTACTTCACTACTTCACTACTTCATTACTTCACTACTTCACTACTTCATTACTTCACTACTTTACTACTTCATTACTTCACTACTTCACTACTTCACTACTTCATTACTTCATTACTTCATTACTTCACTACTTCATTACTTCACTACTTTACTACTTCATTACTTCACTACTTTACTACTTCATTACTTCACTACTTCACTACTTCATTACTTCACTACTTCACTACTTCATTACTTCATTACTTCACTACTTCACTACTTCACTACTTCATTACTTCATTACTTCATTACTTCACTACTTCATTACTTCACTACTTTACTACTTCACTACTTTACTACTTCATTACTTCACTACTTCACTACTTCATTACTTCATTACTTCATTACTTCACTACTTCACTACTTCATTACTTCACTACTTCATTACTTCACTACTTCACTACTTCATTACTTCACTACTTCACTACTTCATTACTTCACTACTTCATTACTTCACTACTTCATTACTTCACTACTTCACTACTTCATTACTTCACTACTTCATTACTTCACTACTTCACTACTTCATTACTTCACTACTTCACTACTTCACTACTTCATTACTTCATTACTTCACTACTTCATTACTTCTACTTCACTACTTCATTACTTCACTACTTCATTACTTCTACTTCACTACTTCACTACTTCACTACTTCACTACTTCATTACTTCACTACTTCACTACTTCATTACTTCATTACTTCATTACTTCATTACTTCACTACTTCATTACTTCTACTTCACTACTTCACTACTTCATTACTTCACTACTCCACTACTTCATTTGCTGACATATTTTTGGATTTTCAGTAAAGTTGATCAATTTCTATATATAGGCGACAAAACTTTTGTCTGGCCAAAATCTGACCTGTGTGTCTTGATTAAGGCTGCTTTCACACTGGGGCGGTATTCAGGCGTTACAGCGCTAAAAATAGCGCCTGTGTAGCGCCTGAAAAAAAACGGCCCCTTTCACTCCAGTGTGAAAGCCGGAGGGCTTTCACACTGGAGCGGTGCGCTGGCAGGACGGTGAAAAAAGTCCTGCTAGCCGCATCTTTGGAGCGGTGAAGGATCGGTGTATTCCCCGCTCCTATACCGCTCCTACCCATTGAAATCAATGGGGCAGCGCGGCTATACCGCCAGCATAGCGCCGCTGCAGCGGCGCTATGCGGGCGGTTTTAACCCTTTTTCGGCCGCTAGCGGGGGTTAAAACCACCCCGCTAGCGTCCGCAGACCGCCGCTAAAATGACGCTAAAGCGCCGCTAAAAATAGCGGCACTTTACCGGCGACGGCCGCACCGCCCCAGTGTGAAAGGGGCCTAAATGATAAATCCTTTTTCAGTGAAACTAATTTATTTCAGTGCATTAAACATCATTTGGGAGGCTTCAGCTTTTCATATGAGCGATTTCTAACACCGATTGATTAATTTACCACCTAAATACCGGGGGGGGGGGCACTTAAGCACCTTCCTGCCCAGACCAATTTTCAGCTTTCAGCGCTGTCGCACTTTGAATGACAATTGCGCGGTCATACAACACTGTACCCAAATGACATTTTTATCATTTGTTTCCCCACATTTTTCCCCATCATTTGCTAAACAAATAAAAAAATACTGAAAATTTTGAAAAAAATTTTTTTTTCTTTTTTGTTTCAGTTTCAAAACTTTGTAAATAAGCAAGTTTTTCTCCTTCACTGATGGGGCTGCACTGATGGGCACTGATGGGGCTGCACTGATGGGCACTGATGAGGTGGCACCAATGAAGTGGCACTGATGAGGTGGCATTGATGGACACTGACATGTGGCACTTATAGGCGGCACTGATGGACAACACGGATGGGCACTGATAGGTAGCACAAATTGGCACTGATAGGCAGTACGGATGGGCATGGATAGGCGGTACGGATGGGCATGGATAGGCAGCACAGATGGGCATGGATAGGTGACACACATGGGCACTGATAGGCGGCATGGATGGGCACTGATAGGCGGCATTGTATTGTTTTATACTGTACTAATGGATGCCAATCAGTGCCAAACAATAATGCATGCCAATCAGTGATGCCCATTGTGGGCACTGATTGGCATCCATTGTGGGCACTAATTGGCATCCATTGTGGGCACTGATTGGCATCCATTTAAGGTTGCCACCTCATCCCTTTAAAACCGAACACATATTAATTACACAGGTTCTGTGGCTGATTAAGGTGGTAATTAAACCCACTTATCTGCATTAAATTAGCCTCAGAACCCGTGTAATTCATATGTGTTCAGGATTAAAGGGATGAGGTGGCAACTCTACATCCATTGTGGGCATTGACTGGAATGCCTGGTGGTCTAGGGTGGCATACCTTGTGCTGGGCATCCCTGATGGTCTGGTGGCGTCCCTGGCGGTCCAGTGTGGGCATCCTCGGGGGTGCTGCACTGATAATCGATCAGCACAGACCCCCCTGTCAGAGGAGCAGCCGATTGGCTCTCCTCTACTCACGTCTGACAGACACGAGTGAGGAAAAGCCGATCACCGGCTCTTCTGATTTACACTGTGATCAGCCGAGATTGGACACGGCTGATCATGTGGTAAAGAGTCTCCGCCGGACTCTTTACCCAGATCGTAGTTGCCGGGTGTCAGACTGACATCCCGCAACAACGATCGCCGCGATGCGCGCCCCCGGGGGCGCGCAGCGGCTCATAATCCTGATCACGTCATATGACGTCCGGTCCGGACTTTGCCGCCGTGCTTTTGTTACAGGGCGGGCGGCGAGTGGTTAAAAGTCAGGTTAATAGCGGGAGGTTCTACAAAATAGAGAAGCGACACGACTTTTGTCGGGGATTGTATAAATATCATTTTTGTTTCTTTTTTTTTATTTTTGATAAATTTGTAGAGACTTCAGTCTTCTCTCAGGTTGTCATTTTGGGGGAATTTTTTAAAATTTGGAGGAAAATAATGAATTGAGTCCATTTTGGAATGAAGCTGTAACATAACAAAATGTGGAAAAAGTGAAGCTCTGTGAATACTTTCCGGATGCTCTGTAGATATATAAAATCTTATCCTTCGAGCTGCAGATACTTCTTATTGGAGGAAACGATTCTCTTCAGCTGTGATTGGACGTGAACACCGCCCACTTTCTGCAATAGCTGCCAATGCATTAAAACCCAAAAGCCAACATCTATCCTATTGCAGCGCACCAATTCTTAGATGTGACGGCTGCATTCATTTTTCTTTTTTAAGGCTTTTTTTTTTTTTCATCCGGTGATCTAGTCAGTAAGTCTGTTGTTTTTTTTTCAGCAGAACAAGATGCAGATGTAGCAGTTAGAGGGATGGGACAAACCATTTACCGCTGACAGGGGTGCTTAGCCAAGAACTGCACAGGCACCATTGGCGGTGTCATCTCTGAGCCGGCATCACCGAGTCGCACTTTCAGAATTCCCTGACAGCTCAAGGAGGGTGTATTTATAACAAATCTGCAAAGCTGATTGTCCTGTGGAACTGCGTGTACGAATCGGGACAAAATCGAATGCTATTAGGCTAGTTTAACGACCAGGGCTGAACGTTATCCATTCATTAAAGAGTGGCTCGGGAAAATACCACATTGTGACCACTAGATGGCGCTGACAATCATTGCAAATGAGTATCACCAGCGCCATCTAGTGGCTGTAATGCAGTATTTTCCCAAACCACGCTTTTCTTTTTGAATACATAACATTCAACCTGGAGAGAGTATAGCCTGGTAAGATTCTTTTTTCCCACGGAACGAATGTGCATGCCGTTTTTACAGGATGCAATTTTTTTTTTTTTTTGTGTAAATACAGCCTAAATATTTTCCAAAGTGGAAAAAAAAGAAGAACATAAGCAGTTGCCTTCCTTCTCATTTACAGGACTGACAGGTGCACTTTAAGGGCCGGTTCACACCACATGCGTTCCAGTGCATTTTTTTTCTGCATTTCTGAAACGCATAGATAGTAGGTTACATGGTTTCCAATGGCATAGTTCACACCGGTGCGTTCAGTTCCAGGAAAAAAAAAAAAAGGTAGAACATGCTGCAGAGAACTGCCGGAACGCACATAAATGCACCAAAAACGCATCGGAACGCACGTGTCCACCTGTTAGGCCCCATTCACACCGGAGCGATTATCTGCTTGAAGCTCAAAAACGCTGAAAAAAAAATCAACAATTCTCTATGGAGACGGTTCCCATCCCCACTCCAAATCGCCTGAAGCTCAAACAAGTTCTGCAGCTTTTATTTGTTGCTTTTAAATCGGGCGGGTTTGGGTGTTTTTAGCGCGTTTTTATTCTCATGGAAATGAATGTAAATGCGTTTTTGTGCATTTTTTTTTCTGCTAAAATTTTTTAAAAATAAAATAGTAATAATATATGAATAAATAAATGTAAAATAAATACACAAATAACTAAAAAGCCTCATAAATCAGTAAAATAAATTAATAATTTGTAAAAATATATAAATAATAATTAACCTCTAACCTTTAAAAATATTAAATACATTATTATTATTTATTATTAATAATAATAATAATAATAATAAAATAACAATAAACCCCCCAAACTCGAACAAAAACATACATTAATAATAATAATAATAATAATAATAATAATTTATTTTGTGTTAGGGTGTTTAGTTAGTTATTATTATTATTATTTTTTTTTTAAGGGGTAAGGGTTAAAGTTAAGGTCTAATTATTTATTTATTGTTAGTTAGTATTAATTTATTGCATTTATTATTTATTTATTATCTTTATTCTTCTGCTCAAATGAAAATTTGTAAAAATAAAATAGTAATAACATATGAATAAAAAAATGTGAAATAAATACACAAATAACTAAAAAGCATCATAAATCAGTAAAATAAATTAATAATATGTAATAATATATAAATAATAATTAACCTCTAAGCTTAAAAAATATCAAATAAATTATTATTAATTATTATTAATAATATTATTATTATTATTATTATTAATAATAATAATAATAATAATAAAATAACAATAAACCCCCAAACTCAAACAAAAACATACATTATTATTAATAATAATAATAATAATAATAATAATAATAATAATAATAATGATAATAATAATAATTTATTTTGCGTTATGGTGTTTAGTTAGTTATTATTATTATTATTTTTTAAGGGGTAAGGGTTAAAGTTAAGGTTTAATTATTTATATATTGTTACTTAGTATTCATTTATTGCATTTATTTATTATTTATTTATTATCTTTATTTTTCTGCTCAAATGAAAATTTGTAAAAATAAAATAGTAATAACATATGAATAAATAAATGTAAAATAAATACACAAATAACTAAAAAGCATCATAAATCAGTAAAATAAATTAATAATATATAATAATATATAAATAATAAATAACCTCTAACCTTAAAAAAGATTAAATACATTATTATTATTTATTATTATTATTATTATTATTAATAATAATAATAATAATAATAATAATAATAATAATAAAATAACAATAAACCCCCAAACTCGAACAAAAACATATATTAATAATAATAATAATAATAATAATAATAGTTTATTTTGTTTTATGGTGTTTAGTTAGTTATTATTATTATTATTTTTTTTAAGGGGTAAGGGTTAAAGTTAAGGTTTAATTATTTATATATTGTTACTTAGTATTCATTTATTGCATTTATTTATTATTTATTTATTATCTTTATTTTTCTGCTCAAATGAAAATTTGTAAAAAATAAAATAGTAATAACATATGAATAAATAAATGTAAAATAAATACACAAATAACTAAAAAGCATCATAAATCAGTAAAATAAATTAATAATATGTAATAATATATAAATAATAAATAACCTCTAACCTTAAAAAAGATTAAATACATTATTATTATTTATTATTATTAATAATAATAATAATAATAATAATAATAATAATAATAAAAATAACAATAAACCCCCAAACTCGAACAAAAACATATATTAATAATAATAATAATAATAATAATTTATTTTGTGTTATGGTGTTTAGTTAGTTATTATTATTATTATTTTTTTAAGGGGTAAGGGTTAAAGTTAAGGTTTAATTATTTATATATTGTTACTTAGTATTAATTTATTGCATTTATTTATTATTTATTTATTATCTTTATTTTTCTGCTCAAATGAAAATTTGTAAAAATAAAATAGTAATAACATATGAATAAATAAATGTAAAATAAATACACAAGTAACTAAAAAGCATCATAAATCAGTTACCCTAAAGCAAGTTACCCTAACGAAGAAACATCAAAATAAATGAATAGTAATAATAATAATAATAAAAGAACTAAAATGGAAAAGCTAAAAAAAAAAAAAAAAGCTGAAATACCCAGCAACAAATGATGCAACAGATAATAGTTTTCTCTATTGGCTAACAAAAAAAAATGCCAAAGCCTAAAAACGCTGCATACAAACGCGGCGGTCATGCAAAAACACATCAAAAAACACGTGAAAAATCCTCAAAGGTGCTACGCTCAGGTGTAAATGCAGCCTCAAGGTGAAAAAAAAAAAAGAATAGAAAGGTTATATGGTTTCCAATGGCATAGTTCACACCAGTGCGTTCCAGTTCCAGAAACTGTACTGGAATGCTGTAAAACGCATAAAAAATGCACTGAAATGCATCAAAAACGCACTGGACCCCAGCACGGTGAAAGAAAAACAAACATCTTGAATGCATCTGGAAACGCATCAAAACCACATTAAAAAAAGTGCATGCAGAAACGCATCCGGACCGGACCTGGAGTGCGTTTTTGTGGTGTGGCCCCTCCTCCCAGGCCCCCCCACCCCCCCCCCCCCCCAATAAGATCAGGTACTCTTCTCCATTTCCCACCCAGCATCTTCTCCGCTATGCAGAATCATATTTAAAGGGGATCTCCGTTTTCTTATTTTGAAATATCGCGTATAAAGATACAAAGTTGCTTATTTCTAAAAAATAAAACAAAAAAAAACAAAAAAAAAATATTTATAAAACTGTTTCTGTATGATTGTCATCAGCCAGGGCAGAACCCCTGACATGTGTGCCATATATCTTGCCTGACACTAGGGGGCGCAACCACTGAGAAGATTTAATTGTTTAAAAAAAATAATAAAAAAAGTTACTAAATAAAAAAAATAAAAAAAAAACGAAATTGAGAGAAATTGTCTTTATTTGTGTTTAAAGAAGCACATCGCAGTCCTCAGTCTGATTACCAGTATCAACCCTCTCCTCTGAGCCCAGGTTGTCCCTGACCCGCACCGCAGCCTGTGACTGGACAGTGAAAGGAGAAGCAGCGCAGCGATGAACTCATCACACTGTCACTCTGCTGTCTCTCCTCCTATCAGCATGCTTCTTGATTGGCTCCTTGTGCTGTTTCCTCCTCTAATGCTCCAGCCCTGCTGCACAGGGATTGCGAGAGGCTGATATCAGGTCACAATCAGGTACTTATTCTGCCCGTATGTAATAAAATGACAGGGGGGTAAAATCAGTATTGAACATGTCACCAATGTTCTCGGTAAATCTATTGGTAAAGGTGATATTGACATCCACATGTCAGCAACAATCCATCCAATCCACACATACAAAGACACCGAAACAAATCCGTCCAGAAATGAAGTTCTGTGTAATAAAATGGAAGGACACAGGAAAAAGTATTGGAACCCGCAAACTGAAATGTATTTTATATTTGGTACAAAATCCTTTGCTGGTAATGACGGCTTCGAGGCACCGGCTCCTGTATGGAGGAACGAGTCGCATGCGTTCCTCAGGTGTGATTTTGGTCTCCAGATCTTGAAGGTCCCGTGGGGCCTCTTCTATGAACTCTGATCTTTAGTTCTTTCCATAGACCTTCTATTGGATTCAAGTCATGTGATTGGCTGGGCCATTCTAGTAGCTTTATTTTCTCTCTCCTTGGCTTTGTGTTTGTGATCATTGTCCTCCTGAGATGTCCTCCTGAGATGTCCTCCTCAAATGTCCTCCTGAGATGTCCTCCTCAGATATCCTCCTGAGATGTCCTCCTGAGACGTCCTCCTGAGATGTCCTCCTCAGATATCCTCCTGAGATGTCCTCCTGGGATGTCCTCCTGAGACGTCCTCCTGAGACGTCCTCCTCAGATATCCTCCTGAGACGTCCTCCTGAGATGTCCTCCTGAGATGTCCTCCTCAGATATCCTCCTGAGATGTCCTCCTGGGATGTCCTCCTGAGACGTCCTCCTGAGACGTCCTCCTCAGATATCCTCCTGAGATGTCCTCCTCAGATATCCTCCTGAGATGTCCTCCTGAGATGTCCTCCTGAGATGTCCTCCTCAGATATCCTCCTGAGATGTCCTCCTCAGATATCCTCCTGAGATGTCCTCCTGAGATGTCCTCCTCAGATATCCTCCTGAGATGTCCTCCTCAGATATCCTCCTGAGATGTCCTCCTCAGATATCCTCCTGAGATGTCCTCCTGAGATGTCCTCCTGAGATGTCCTCCTGGGATGTCCTCCTCAGATATCCTCCTGAGATATCTGTCACGGTCCCTACCGTGTATTTTGGACAGCCAGGTGTAGTCACGCCTCAAGTGGCTCTGGGTGGTATTGAACTCATGACTGCCAGTAGTTGTTCCCGTTACCTTACCTCTGAGCCACACCTCAGTTCTATTCTGCCTGCTTTCCAGCCATGTCTAGTTTTGCATTAGTACTGTGGGCAATTCTGTTTGTACCTTTCACTCTTGGATCAGCTGTGGCAGGTTACCTAATCAGCTAGGATATAAAACACTGCCTCACTCTGAGGGCTTTGTCAGTTCATTGTCTTTTGTTGCCAAAGGTTCCTGAGTTCCAAGACTGACCCCGGCTACCGACCCTGGCTTGTATATCGTTTATTCTGTCTTCTGGAATCCCTGACTACGGCTTTACCTGGACAATCCTTTGGCAAATTCCTGTCAAGCCCCCGTGCACAGATTCACAGCCCAGGTAGCTTATCTGTTTGTTACTGTGGGCTGTGTTTATTTGCAAGGGTGAGCCTACATCTCTGCAACATGGACTCCAATCTAGGTAAGCCCTTACAATATCCTCCTGAGATGTCCTCCTGAGATGTCCTCCTGGGATGTCCTCCTGGGATGTCCTCCTCAGATATCCTCCTGGGATGTCCTCCTGGGATGTCCTCCTGGGATGTCCTCCTGGGATGTCCTCCTGGGATGTCCTCCTGGGATGTCCTCCTGGGATGTCCTCCTCAGATATCCTCCTGGGATATCCTCCTGGGATGTCCTCCTGAGATGTCCTCCTGGGATGTCCTCCTGGGATGTCCTCCTGGGATGTCCTCCTGGGATGTCCTCCTGGGATGTCCTCCTGGGATGTCCTCCTGGGATGTCCTCCTGGGATGTCCTCCTGGGATGTCCTCCTGGGATGTCCTCTTGAGATGTCCTCCTGGGATGTCCTCCAGAGATGTCCTCCTGAGATGTCCTCCTGAGATGTCCTCCTGGGATGTCCTCCTGAGATGTCCTCCTGAGATGTCCTCCTGGGATGTCCTCCCTCGTTTTATCTCCATCATCCTGGTAGATGACAGCAGATTTTTATCACCATTCATCCTTCCTTCAATGATATGAAGTTTGCCAGTACCGTATGTTGAAAAACAGCCCCGCCCCCTCCATGATGTTCCCACCTCCAAACCTCACTCTTGGTATGGGGGTGTTTTTGGGGTGATGTGACCTCCAAACATGGGGTGTATTATTATTATGGCATCCAATGAGTTCCATGTTGGTGTCCTCTGAGCAGACTAGATTCTCCCCGTATTTCACAGGATTGTCTGAATGTTGTGCAGCAAACTTTAGCCAAGTTCCACCACGCTTCTTCTTCTTCAGCAATGGAGTGTTGTGTGGTGAGCGTGCCTACGGGCCATGGCGGGGGAGGGCATTACTTATTGTGTACTTCCAAATTCCAGGTCTTTCTGAAGCTCCCCACAAGTGGCCCTTGGCTCTTGGACAACACTTCTGATAATTCTTTTCACTCCTCTTGTGTGGAGCACCTGGTGGTGGCCGGTTTATGGTGAAATTATGTTCTTTTCACTTCTGGATTATGGCCCCAAAAGTGCTCACTGGAACATTCAGAAGTTTAGAAATATTTCTGTAACCAATGCCATCTGTATGTTTAGCAACAATAAGGTTGCAAAGGTCTTGAGAGAGCTCTTTGTTTTTACCCATCATGAGATGTTTCTTTGGGACACCTTGGTAATGAGACTCCTTTTTATAGGCCATCGGGTGAGACTGAACCGGCTGATATTAATTTGCACTGACAAGGGGCAGGATTGCTTTCTAATTACTGATACATTTCAGCTGGTGTCTTGGCTTTCCATGTCTTTTTGCACCTCCCTTTCTTCATGTGTTCAATACTTTTTCTGTGTCCTTCCATTTTATCACACAGAAATTCCTTTCGGGACGGATTTGTTTTGGTGTCTTTGTATGTGTGTGTAGAGGAATCTCTGACCTCTTCCAGTCTAACGAGAACCTTTGAGGTCTCAAACCGCTGACATCCTTCAATATGTGGTGGGTTGTGAGGCATAGTGGGTGCAAAGGTGATAAAAGTCATTGGGCGCCAGACACTTCATGAGGTTTTATTTCTTTTAACAGTCCTTTTATATTTTGCAAGGGAAAGAGGGTTGGGGCCAGGACACCCTTAAGTAGTTCCAATTTCAATAGGCAGACTCCGAGACTTAAATAGGAGAACAGCCGTACAGGGAAAGGCCTCGGCAAGGTGCCACTTCTGCCCCCTTCTGCACCTTCAGGTTTGCTGTCCCCTATGGCTACAGTACTTAACAGTTCCTAATTCAAACGTAACGGTTCTCTGAGCTTCATTACAGCTTCTACTTGCCCCTCGAGCTCCCGGCCTCTCTCCGATTCACTGACTCTCAATCCCGTGAGCTTTCAATTAAAATCACCTAAAAAAAATATTCCAAGAGTAAAAAACAAAAAAGGTTTTCAAAGTCTTATAGATATTTCTTCTTTAAAAAGAACCACAGCCTGAGTATAAAAGCCTAGCCCTCAACCCCAACCCCCGCCCCGCGCCAGAGGCCAGCATGCTGCAGGGAAGAATCCTTGTTCTGTGAATGGAAGCAGTGCTTTCTGTGCAGAAGTCCCAACATGCCCCTCCTTCATTCATTGGTCTCCCCAGGAGCCTGCGCTCACTACATCTGATCTCCCCAGGACTCTGCATTCACTATATCTGCTCCGCCCAGGAGCCTGCGCTCACTATATCTGATCTCCCCAGGAGCCTGCACTCACTATATCTGATCTCCCCAGGAGCCTGCGCTCACTATATCTGATCTCCCCAGGAGCCTGCACTCACTATATCTGATCTCCCCGGGAGCCTGCATTCACTATATCTGATCTCCCCAGGAGCCTGCGCTCACTATATCTGATCTCCCCAGGAGTCTGCATTCACTATATCTGATCTCCCCAGGAGCCTGCGCTCACTATATCTGATCTGCCTAGGAGTCTGCATTCACTATATCTGATCACCCCAGAAGCCTGCATTCACTATATCTGATCTCCCCAGGAGCCTGCGCTCACTATATCTGATCACCCCAGAAGCCTGCATTCACTATATCTGATCTCCCCAGGAGCCTGCGCTCACTATATCTGATCTCCCCAGGAGTCTACATTCACTATATCTGATCTCCCCAGGAGCCTGCGCTCACTATATCTGATCTCCCCAGGAGTCTGCATTCACTATATCTGATCTCCCCAGGAGCCTGCGCTCACTATATCTGATCAACCCAGAAGCCTGCGCTCACTATATCTGATCACCCCAGAAGCCTGCATTCACTATATCTGATCTCCCCAGGAGCCTGCGCTCACTATATCTGATCTCCCCAGGAGTCTGCATTCACTATATCTGATCTCCCCAGGAGCCTGCATTTACTATATCTGCTCTCCCCAGGAGCCTGCATTCACTATATCTGATCTCCCCAGGAGCCTGCACTCACTATATCTGATCTCCCCAGGAGCCTGCATTCACTATATCTGATCTCCCCAGGAGCCTGCACTCACTATATCTGATCTCCCCAGGACTCTGCATTCACT
The DNA here is from genome assembly GCF_037356315.1 of Lithobates pipiens. Lineage (NCBI taxonomy): Eukaryota > Metazoa > Chordata > Amphibia > Anura > Ranidae > Lithobates > Lithobates pipiens. Next base: position 2,792,454 of record NW_027507789.1, read on the forward strand.
ATATCTGATCTCCCAGGAGCCTGCACTCACTATATCTGATCTCCCCAGGAGCCTGCATTCACTATATCTGATCTCCCCAGGAGCCTGCACTCACTATATCTGATCTCCCCAGGACTCTGCACTCACTATATCCGCTCTCCCCGGGAGCCTGCACTCACTATATCTGATCTCCCCAGGAGCCTGCATTCACTATATCTGCTCTCCCCAGGAGCCTGCATTCACTATATCTGCTCTCCCCAGGAGCCTGCATTCACTATATCTGATCTCCCCAGGAGCCTGCACTCACTATATCTGATCTCCCCAGGACTCTGCACTCACTATATCCGCTCTCCCCGGGAGCCTGCACTCACTATATCTGGTCTCCCCAGGAGCCTGCATTCACTATATCTGCTCTCCCCAGGAGCCTGCATTCACTATATCTGATCTCTCCAGGAGCCTGCATTCACTATATCTGATCTCTCCAGGAGCCTGCAGTCACTGTATATGGTCTCCCCAGGAGCCTGCACTCACTATATCTGCTCTCCCCAGGAGCCTGCACTCACTATATCTGCTCTCCCCAGGAGCCTGCACTCACTATATCTGATCACCCCAGGAGCCTGCACTCACTATATCTGCTCTCCCCAGGAGCCTGCACTCCCTATATCTGCTCTCCCCAGGAGCCTGCATTCACTATATCTGCTCTCCCCAGGAGCCTGCACTCACTATATCTGCTCTCCCCAGGAGCCTGCATTCACTATATCTGCTCTCCCCGGGAGCCTGCATTCACTATATCTGCTCTCCACGGGAGCCTGCACTCGCTATATCTGATCTCTCCGGGAACCTGCACTCACTATATCTGATCTCCCCAGGAGCCTGCACTCACTATATCTGGTCTCCCCAGGAGCCTGCATTCACTATATCTGCTCTCCCCAGGAGCCTGCACTCACTATATCTGCTCTCCCCAGGAGCCTGCATTCACTATATCTGCTCTCCCCGGGAGCCTGCATTCACTATATCTGCTCTCCACGGGAGCCTGCACTCGCTATATCTGATCTCTCCGGGAGCCTGCACTCACTATATCTGATCTCCCCAGGAGCCTGCACTCACTATATCTGGTCTCCCCAGGAGCCTGCACTCACTATATCTGGTCACCCCAGGAGCCTGCATTCACTATATCTGATCTCCATGGGAGCCTGCATTCACTATATCTGCTCTCCCTGGGAGCCTGCATTCACTATATCTGATCTCCCCAGGAGCCTGCATTCACTATATCTGATCTCCCCAGGAGCCTGCACTCACTATATCTGAACTCCCCAGGAGCCTGCACTCACTATATATGGTCTCCCCAGGAGCCTGCACTCACTATATCTGATCTCCCCAGGAGCCTGCACTCACTATATCTGGTCTCCCCAGGAGCCTGCACTCACTATATCCGCTCCCCCCAGGACTCTGCATTCACTATATCTGCTCCCCCCAGGACTCTGCATTCACTATATCTGCTCCCCCCAGGACTCTGCATTCACTATATCTGATCTCCCCAGGAGCCTGCATTCACTATATCTGATCGCCCCAGGAGCCTGCACTCACTATATCTGATCTCCCCAGGAGCCTGCACTCACTATATCTGGTCTCCCCAGGAGCCTGCAGTCACTATATCTGCTCTCCCCAGGAGCCTGCACTCACTATATCTGCTCTCCCCAGGAGCCTGCATTCACTATATCTGCTCTCCCCAGGACTCTGCATTCACTATATCTGCTCTCCCCAGGAGCCTGCATTCACTATATCTGGTCTCCCCAGGAGCATGCAGTTACTATTCCTGGTCTCCCACAGTACACAGTATATGCAAATGCAATTATTTTAGTTCATATAAATTGCTAAATACCTTTTTTCATCAGCAGTATATACCCTGTTTCCCCTAAAATAAGACCTAGTGTGATTGTCGGTGATAGCTGCAATAAAAGCCCTACCCCTCAAATAAGCCCTAGTTAAAGTCCTTGTAAGTCTTCTTTTCAGGGTAGGGCTTATTTTTGAGGAAACAGAGTAGGGCTTATTTGGGTGGTAGGGCTTATATTGCAGCCAACACCGACAATCACGCTAGGTCTTATTTTAGGGGGAAAAAGGGTAGCAGTCTTGTTACTCCTATCAGTGTCTCGTTTAAGCTTGTAGGAGGAGTTTTCATTCTTCCCTGATTGTCCTATAAACCTGTAGGACCCCTGACCCTGTGTCTGGACAGGGCTGATTGGCCCTGCGCTGATCACATGCACCCTCCACTGAAAGAAAAAAGCTCTCTAGCAATGCACACCAAACTGGCAGCTTGTCCCCTAGCCTCTGTTCTATCGGGAGATAGATCAGGGACAGTGGAAGAAGGATCAGAGAGGACAGGATCAAACAGCATATTTACACAAAGCAGAAGATTAACCCCTTAGGTTCCATAGTGAGTATAACAAGCATGCTTCACTGCATATACAGACTGATTTTACTGTTGTGGGGTTTCTAAGCATTCAAGGGAAAGTGGTATGTTGAGCTGGTCCACAATTTCCTCATTGAACAGGACTTTAGGTATTAAGCATTCAAGGGAAAGTGGTATGTTGAGCTGGTCCACAATTTCCTCCTTGAACAGGACTTTAGGGATTAAGCATTCAAGGGAAAGCAGTGTTTCGACCTGGTTCACTTTTAGTGTAGATTTGGTGTCATTCCCAGGGGTAGTCCTGTTCAAAGGGGGATTGTGGACCAGCTATAACAGAAGCTATGTCATTTTAGTGTACCCTTACTGCATACATGCTATTGGTAATGTTATTTTGCTAGGAAAGGCTAGTTAGTGTGCGTGTGTGTGTGTGTGTGTGTGTGTGTGTGTGTGTGTGTGTGTATGCACTTTGTGTATGTCCTGTATTGTTTCCTGCAATTGTAAGTAGTTTGTATACACAGCTTTCTCAAGTAAAAGAAAATAAATATACTGCTGGATTTTTGTTTCCTTGCTTTACTGCAGAGTAGCCAAAAAGATGCAAGCAAAACAGACATGGAATGAATTAACAGCCATCGATCGAGGCTTCATAACCACTTGGCGCCCATGGTACGTACATGGACGTCCTCAGGTTTCAGATTATACCGGGATGGTGGGTGCACCTACCGGCATCGTCCCGCCGCAAATTTCGTTTCAGGCAAAAGTGATCTGAGTGGTCTAATTAGCCACTCGATCACTTCTGCAGGTGGCGGAAGCGGGTCCCACCCCTCTCCTCCCGCCCCTTCTCCCGGGCTCCTCGGTCCCATTGCGGAGGGCCCAGTGGCGATGGCCGCCCTGAACAGAGAGAGAGAGGAACTGACATCATTCCCCTCTTCCTGTAACCCTGGAAACCGGGAGTGAAGAGTAGTTTGCCACTTCCAGTTCCGCCCCCTTTGTTTACCTGGCCACCAGCCATAGGCTCTAATAGGCTTCAAAATAGGATGGGCTCGGGACGCAGAGAATGAGACCGGAGCCCACCCAGGTGTGTTACAACAGCGAATGAATAACACTGTTTCTCAATCCGGCCAATCAAAAACGGTTGCGAGACCAGTTTTCCGATTGGCCGAAAAGAGAAGACTCCCGATTGGCTGTCGGGAAGGAGGGAGCGGAAGCTGACCCGTGGAGAGCAGGGGGAAGCCACCGGTGATGATAAGTGCCAGAGACTGACCGGGGGGGGGGGGGTGGCATACTGTTTGCCCCCCCCCCCCCCCAAAAAATTTCCACTGGCTGCCACTGCAGCCAGATGCCCACCGTGCACGCACAAGCTGTGTTGTGCCCCGTGATTGGTCCAGCAGTCTCCTGAGACCTGTGATGTGTCAGGGACGGAGCGGGGGGGGGGCAAACTTCCACTCAGATCAGTGTGGCGATCTGACCGGAAGTGGGAGCTGGTAAAAATCAGGTACCCCCACCAAAAAACATTCCATATATGGCAGAGGAGGGGGGAGGAGGAAAAGCAGGATCCATCCTCAACCTTCTTTGCCTCTTCCCTGGGGGGTCTTCTCTGCATCCTAACAGATTGCAGGGCCCTGTGACGGTGCGCCCCCTGCAGAGTTGATTCATGATGCCCTGCACTCACAGTATGTCCTCAGTCTGGAGGATTGAGGACATCTTGTGGGGGTGAAAATTGCAACTCAATGCTGCTTTTTGTCGCCCGCCCACCCGCTTTGTACTGCGTATGGGCGGGTCCTACGGGAACAGGTTGCTAGCCTCCTCCAGGTACAATGCCCCCTCCCCCCACACTAACTCCCATTGTGATTAGACATAGCAGGATTTTGTCAGCAGGTCCCAGCTAATCATTGGTGGCTGGTACCTGCTGATCAGCTGTGTCCAATCACAGCCCAGAGCTCTGTGTCAACAAGCAGGGAGAAGAAACAAAGAGATCTTTAGTAAAGAGCAGCACACATTACATATTGTTGGGCACACATTTAACCCCTTGATCACCCCCTAGATGTTAACCCCTTTCCAGCCAATCAGTGTCACAACATGCTTACATTACAACCGATTGTATGGCTGAGAAACCCCCAACAATCGGCAAAACGCTGTCTCCTGCCACGCGGACGAGTTGCTCATTTTACAGCAATATCCCGACTTTTACTTCTCCCAGAGTTCCTGTTTATCCCACCCATTGATAACACTGTAAGCCTTCGGGGGAGGGGGGGGGTGTATGATGTGCGTCAAGAACAGTGTCAATGACAATCTTGTCACAATGTCGATAACACAGCAGGATTATCAGATGGAATCAATAGGACAGACGGGCACCAGGTGACGTCCGTGACAAGCGGACAAAGACCGGCTCACCCCCGGAGGGGCAAACTATAACCAATCATATCCTTCCTTCTTCTGTGTATACGGTATATACCCTCTCCTCCATTACACACTTCATATGTTTGTGACACCAAATATATTCTATGTCACAATATACATTGTTATGTATATTATGTATATAATTGTGTATGTGTATATATATATATTATGTAACTTTTATTTTTATTTTTTTGTTATTGAAATATATATGAAAAAGGAAATAAAAAAACTCCAAAATAGTTCACAATAATTAATAAAATGTAGCAATTTAATACAATTTAAATTACATAAATAAGTATAGAAATTATATAAAAAAATCTCCCTCTGTATAATTTATTTATATATATACACTATATTACCAAAAGTATTGGGACGCCTGCCTTTACACACACATGACCTTTAATGACCCCCCCAGTCTTAGTCCGGAGGGGTCAATATTGAGTTGGCCCTTTGCAGCCATAACAGCTTCACCTCTTCTGGGAAGGCCGTCCACAAGGTTTAGGAGGGTGTCTATGGGAATGTTTGACCATTCTTCCAGAAGAGCATTCGTGAGGTCAGGCACTGATGTTGGACAAGAAGGCCTGGCTCGCAGTCTCTGCTCTAATTCATGCCCAAAGGTGTTCTTTTGGGTTAAGGTCAGGACTCTGTGCAGGCCAGTCAAGTTCCTCCACCCCAAACTCGCTCATCCATGTCTTTATGGACCTTGCTTTGTGCACTGGTCCAAATCATTTGGTGGGGAGGGGGGTGGAGGGGGGATTATGGTGTGGGGGGAGGGGGGATTATGGCGGGGGGGTGTTTTTCAGGGGTTGGGCTTGGCCCCTTAGTTCCAAGTGAAGGTAACTCTTAAGGCGCCGGCATACCAAGACATTTTGGATAATTTCATGCCCCCAACTTTGTGGGAACAGTTTGGGGACGGCCTCTTCCTGTTCCAACATGACTGCGCACCAGTGCACAAAGCAAGGTCCATAAAGACATGGATGAGCGAGTTTGGGGTGGAGGAACTTGACTGGCCTGCACAGAATCCTGACCTCAACCCAGTAGAACACTTTTCAGATGAATTAGAGTGGAGACTGTGAGCCAGGCCTTCTCATCCTGCATCAGCGCCTGACCTCACAAATGCTCTTCTGGAAGAATGGTCAAACATTCCCATAGACACCCTCCTAAACCTTGTGGACGGCCTTCCCAGAAGAGGTGAAGCTGTTATAGCTGCAAACTCAATATTGAACCCTCCGGACTAAGACTGGGGGGGTCATTAAAGTTCATGTGTGTGTAAAGGCAGGCGTCCTAATACTTTTGGGAATATAGTGTATAATGATGGAAGAATGAATACTGCCATTCTGGTCCTCGCTCTCTTTGCAGTGAACGCGGGGCGGCCTGAGGAGGGCATTGGATTTCTAATCGTTTAGGTAAATAAAAAAGAGCGGGTCGATGGATATGGTGGGGGGAAGGGCGGCTCTTTGTAAACAATATAATTAGCTCAGATGCTATCAGAGGCGAGTCGCCTTCTGATATATTGAGTATATTGAGTCCGTTGTTCTTATGTGAACCCCCCAGTGACAATCGTTTGCATTTAGAACTGTCCTGTGGGGACACGGCCTACCCATTCGCTCATACTGGAATCCTTCTATTTTAGGCTGCCGGTTACGCTATCATTATTTAATACTCTGGTTTAATACGTGACAAAGGATTCCCAGAGCACGATGGGTCATCCTTAACTTAAAGCAGAACTTCTCCCAAAAGCTGAAGTTCTGCTCTTCCACCCCCTCCCCACCTTTCTTTACATTTGCCATTTTTGTTTTGGAGGGGGGGTATCTGATTTTGAAGGGTAACCGCTTCCCCCACTTCTGGCCGGATAGACGCAGCGATCTGAGTGGAAGTTTAGCCCCTCCTCCTTCCCGCACAGCCTTCTGGGACACATCACAAAGCGCAGCGCGGCTCGCACATGCGCGGGTGTTAATCGGCTGTGAGGCCGCAAGATGTCACTGCCGGCTTCCCTTAGTCAAGTATCGGCTCCGGAGAGGACATGCCGGGCGCCCTGGACGGGTAAATGTCCGATATTTAAAGTCAGCAGCTGCAGGATTTGTACAGGGATTGCTGCTGCTGACTTTACATTTTTTGGGGGGGGAGAGACCGGAGCTCCTCTTTAACCTCTTACTGAATGTGTAACACGTATATGAAGAACCATCGCCCCCTCCTGGAAATCTTCTAGATTCAGTGGTTTAACAATAGTCATGAGGGCTGCTATGGGGGGCCCCTGGGGTAGGAGGGGGCCTTGGGGTAGGAGGGGATCCCTTGGATAGGAGGAGGGCCCTGGGGTAGGAGGGGGGTCCTGGGGTAGGAGATGGCCCTGGGGTAGGAGGAGGGCCCTGGGGTAGGAGGAGGGCCCTGGGGTAGGAGGGGGTCCTGGGGTAGGAGGAGGGTCCTGGGGTAGGAGGAGGGTCCTGGGGTAGGAGGAGGTCCTGGGGTAGGAGGAGGGTCCTGGGGTAGGAGGAGGTCCTGGGGTAGGAGGGGTCCCTGGGGTAGGAGGGGGGCCCTGGGGTAGGAGGGTGCCCTGGGGTAGGAGGGGGGCCCTGGGGTAGGAGGAGGTCCTGGATTAGGAGGGGGCCCTGGGGTAGGAGGGGGGCCCTGGGGTAGGAGGGGATCCTGGGGTAGGAGGGGGGCCTGGGGTAGGAGGGTGCCCTGGGGTAGGAGAGTGTCCTGGGGTAGGAGGGTGTCCTGGGGTAGGAGGGTGCCCTGGGGTAGGAGGGGGGCCTGGGGTAGGAGGGTGCCCTGGGGTAAGAGGGGGGCCCTGGGGTAGGAGGGGGGCCCTGGGGTAGGAGGGGGCCCTGGGGTAGGAGGGGGGCCCTGGAGTAGGAGGAGATCCTGGGGTAGGAGGGGGGCCTGGGGTAGGAGGGTGCCCTAGGGTAGGAGGGGGGCCCTGGGGTAGGAGAGTGCCCTGGGGTAGGAGGGTGTCCTGGGGTAGGAGGGTGCCCTGGGGTAGGAGGGGGGCCTGGGGTAGGAGGGTGCCCTGGGGTAGGAGGGGGGCCCTGGGGTAGGAGGGGGGCCCTGGGGTAGGAGGGGGGCCCTGGGGTAGGAGGGTGTCCTGGGGTAGGAGGGTGCCCTGGGGTAGGTGGGGGGCCCTGGGGTAGGAGGGTGTCCTGGGGTAGGAGGGTGCCCTGGGGTAGGAGGGGGGCCTGGGGTAAGAGGGTAAACTGTGATGTTTGCAGCGTTTAGGAATTGCAATATATTGCCACTTACAATTTTTTTGTAAATGATAAAAAATGAGGTTGCATCGAGTAAATAGATACCAAATATGCCAAGTCCCAAAAGTGAGAAGTGAGGGAAACTCTACAACGGCAACAGAGACAGTAATAGAGGAAAGATAGGAGCTGCCATATTGGATCTGATGTCAGAGCTGTCAATCAAGCGGCTTTCTATAGTATTCCCCTTCACACCTCCACAGCTTCATTAGGTCCCCCTTGCTAGTAGCGTGTTGGACCCCCTTTATTAGGTCCCCCTTGCTAGTAGCGTGTTGGACCCCCCCACTTTTTTAGGTCCCTCTTGCTACTAGTAGGTTGGAGCACCGTTATTAGGTACACCATGCTAGTAACAGGTTGGATGTCCTTTATTAGGTCCCCCTTGCTAATAGTGGGTTGGACCCCCTTTATTAGGTCCCCCTTGCTAGTAGCGGGTTGGACCCCCTTTATTAGGTCCCCCTTGCTAATAGTGGGTTGGACCCCCTTTATTATGTCCCCCTTGCTAGTAGTGGGTTGGACCCCCTTTATTATGTCCCCCTTGCTAGTAGTGGGTTGGACCCCCTTTATTAGGTCCCCCTTGCTAATAGTGGGTTGGACCCTTTAATTAGGTCCCCCTTGCTAATAGTGGGTTGGACCCCCTTTATTAGGTCCCCCTTGCTAGTAGTGGGTTGGACCCCCTTTATTAGGTCCCCCTTGCTATTAGCGGGTTGGACCCCCTTTATTAGGTCCCCCTTGCTAGTAGCGGGTTGGACCCCCTTTATTAGGTACCCCTTGCTAGTAGTGGGTTGGACCCCCTTTATTAGGTCCCCCTTGCTAGTAGTGGGTTGGACCCCCTTTATTAGGTCCCCCTTGCTAGTAGTGGGTTGGACCCCCTTTATTAGGTCCCCCTTGCTAGTAGCGGGTTGGACCCCCTTTATTAGGTCCCCCTTGCTATTAGCGGGTTGGACCCCCTTTATTAGGTCCCCCTTGCTTGTAGCAGGTTGGACCCCTTTTATTAGGTCCCCCTTGCTTGTAGCGGGTTGGACACCCTTTATTAGGTCCACCTTGTTAGTAGCGGGTTGGACCCCCTTTATTAGGTCCCCCTTGCTAGTAGCGGGTTGGACCCCCTTTATTAGGTCCCCCTTGCTAGTAGCGGGTTGGACCCCCTTTATTAGGTCCCCCTTGCTAGTAGCGGGTTGGACCCCCTTTATTAGGTCCCCCTTGCTAGTAGCGGGTTGGACCCCCTTTATTAGGTCCCCCTTGCTAGTAGCGGGTTGGACCCCCTTTATTAGGTCCCCCTTGCTAGTAGCGGGTTGGACCCCCTTTATTAGGTCCCCCTTGCTAGTAGCGGGTTGGACCCCCTTTATTAGGTCCCCCTTGCTAGTAGCGGGTTGGACCCCCTTTATTAGGTCCCCCTTGCTAGTAGCGGGTTGGACCCCCTTTATTAGGTCCCCCTTGCTAGTAGCGGGTTGGACCCCCTTTATTAGGTCCCCCTTGCTAGTAGCGGGTTGGACCCCCTTTATTAGGTCCCCCTTGCTAGTAGCGGGTTGGACCCCCTTTATTAGGTCCCCCTTGCTAGTAGCGGGTTGGACCCCCTTTATTAGGTCCCCCTTGCTAGTAGCGGGTTGGACCCCCTTTATTAGGTCCCCCTTGCTAGTAGCGGGTTGGACCCCCTTTATTAGGTCCCCCTTGCTAATAGTGGGTTGGACCCCCTTTATTAGGTCCCCCTTGCTTGTAGCGGGTTGGACCCCTTTTATTAGATCCCCCTTGCTAGTAGTGGGTTGGACCCCCTTTATTAGGTCCCCCTTGCTAGTAGCGGGTTGGACCCCCTTTATTAGGTCCCCCTTGCTAGTAGCAGGTTGGACCCCCTTTATTAGGTCCCCCTTCCTTGTAGCGGGTTGGACCCCCTTTATTAGAATAGTTCCTAATTGGTGTTGGGAGTTCTCCGGTGAGATTGGAGACACATGGAGCTCCTGGATCTGAGCCAAATCTACTTCAGGCTCAGAAAACACGCAGAGCAATTAGCTGGAGAGGAAACGGCCGAGGGAATCGATCGCCCGGCGGAGCGTATCAGACACGGCCGAGGCTTCATCTTACCTACCGCGCTAATTTCCACCAATGACAAGCGCGGCGCTGTACACCGGAGTCCCGGAGATGCCACCTTGGAAAGGGGGCGGCATAAAATTAATGTCAGGCATATCATCGTCACGGTTACGCCAAATCAGAGGAAGCGCCAATTACAGCCTGACAGCCCTACAGCCCCGCTGGGCTTTTCTGTCTAAATCAGCAAAACACAATCCATGTGCAACAAACCGAGAGGAGAGGAGAGGAGAGGAGAGGAGAGCATTCCACTTCTCTCTTCTTTACCAAGCAGCCCCAGCCTGTGTAGAAAAGCCTGTGCCCCACCAGCATGCTGCAGAGAAGGACTCCCGATATCTGCGCTTCATTTCCTTACAGATTGAAATTCAGAAAAAATTTTCCTTACATTTTTCGAATTACAGTAAAAACAAATTTAACCCCTTCCCAGGGTCGGTGCAAGGATTTTTGTCTACTTACCCCCCACCAACCGTCCTCCTGCCACTCCCCTCCACAATGCAAACCCCCACCCCACATGGCACAAGAGATGAGCAGAGACTGTGGGCATGGCACAAGAGAATCCTCCCCCTGGTCTCACTTCGCTCCAGGATCCTCCCCCTGGTCTCACTTCGCTCCAGGATCCTCCCCCTGGTCTCACTCCGCTCCAGGATCCTCCCCCTGGTCTCACTTCGCTCCAGGATCCTCCCCCTGGTCTCACTCCGCTCCAGGATCCTCCCCCTGGTCTCACTCCGTTCCAGGATATTCCCCCTGGTCTCACTCCACTCCAGGATCCTCCCCCTGGTCTCACTCCTCTCCAGGATCCTCCCCCTGGTCTTACACCGTTCCAGGATCCTCCCCCTGGTCTTACACCGTTCCAGGATATTCCCCTGGTCTCACTCCACTCCAGGATCCTCCCCCTGGTCTCACTCCACTCCAGGATCCTCCCCCTGGTCTTACACCGTTCCAGGATATTCCCCTGGTCTCACTCCACTCCAGGATCCTCCCCCTGGTCTCACTCCACTCCAGGATCCTACCCCTGGTCTCACACGTTCCAGGATATTCCCCCTGGTCTCACTCCACTCCAGGATCCTCCCCCTGGTCTCACTCCACTCCAGGATCCTCCCCCTGGTCTCACACGTTCCAGGATATTCCCCCTGGTCTCACTCCGCTCCAGGATCCTCCCCCTGGTCTCACTCCGCTCCAAGATCCTCCTCCTGGTCTAAGTCTGCTCCAGGATATTCCCCCTGGTCTCAATCCGCTCCAGGGTCCTCCCCCTGGTCTCACTCCACTCCAGAATCCTCCCCCTAGTCTTACACCGTTCCAGGATATTCCCCTGGTCTCACTCCACTCCAGGATCCTCCCCCTGGTCTCACTCCACTCCAGGATCCTCCCCCTGGTCTTACACCGTTCCAGGATATTCCCCTGGTCTCACTCCACTCCAGGATCCTCCCCCTGGTCTCACTCCACTCCAGGATCCTACCCCTGGTCTCACACGTTCCAGGATATTCCCCCTGGTCTCACTCCACTCCAGGATCCTCCCCCTGGTCTCACTCCACTCCAGGATCCTCCCCCTGGTCTCACACGTTCCAGGATATTCCCCCTGGTCTCACTCCGCTCCAGGATCCTCCCCCTGGTCTCACTCCGCTCCAAGATCCTCCTCCTGGTCTAAGTCTGCTCCAGGATATTCCCCCTGGTCTCAATCCGCTCCAGGGTCCTCCCCCTGGTCTCACTCCACTCCAGAATCCTCCCCCTGGTCTCACACCATTCCACGTTCCTCCCCCTTGATTCACTCAGCTACAGGATCCTCCCCCTGGTCTCACTGGGCTCCAAGATCCTCCCTCTGGTCTCACTGGGCTCCAGGATCCTCCCTCTGGTCTCACTCGGCTTCAGGATCCTCCCCCTGGTCTCACTCCGCTCCAGGATCCTCCCCCTGGTCTCACTCCGCTCCAGGATCCTCCCCCTGGTCTCACTCCGCTCCAGGATCCTCCCCCTGGTCTCACACTGCTCCAGAATCCTCCCCCTGGTTTCACTCGTCTCCAGGATCCTCCCCCTGGTCTCACACCGCTCCAGAATCCTCCCCCTGGTCTCACACCACTCCAGAATCCTCCCCCTAGTCTCACTCGGCTCCAGAATCCTCCCCCTGGTCTCATACCATTCCAGAATCCTCCCCCTGGTCTCACTCGGCTCCAGAATCCTCCCCCTGGTCTCACTCCGATCCAGGATCCTCCTTCTGGTTTCACTCTGCTCCAGGATCCTCCCGCTGGTTTCACTTGGCTCCAGGATCCTCCCCCTGGTCTCATTCCGCTCCAGGATCCTCCCCCTGGTCTTACTCCGCTCCAGGATCCTCCCCCTGGTCCCACTCTGCTCCAGGATCCTCCCTCTGGTCTCACTCTGCTCCAGGATCCTCCCTCTGATCTCACTCTGCTCCAGGATCCTCCCCCTGGTTTCACTCCACTCCAGCATCCTCCCCCTGGTTTCACTCGGCTCCAGGATCCTCCCGCTGGTTTCACTCCGCTCCAGGATCCTCCCCTGCTCTCACTCCGCTCCAGGATCCTCCTTCTGGTCTCACTCCACTCCAGGACCTTCCCCTGGTCTCAATCCGCTCCAGGATCCTCCCTCTGGTCTCACTCTGCTCCAGGATCCTCCCCCTTGTCTCACTCCGCTCCAGGATCCTCCCCCTGGTCTCACTCCGCTCCAGGACCTTCCCCTGGTCTCACGCCGCTCCAGGATCCTCCCCCTGGTCTCACTCCGCTCCAGGACCTCCCCCTGGTCTCACTCCGCTCCAGGATCCTCCCCCTGGTCTCACTCCGCTCCAGGATCCTCCCCCTGGTCTCACACCGCTCAAGAATCCTCCCCCTGGTTTCACTCATCTCCAGGATCCTCCCCCTAGTCTCACACCGCTCCAGAATCCTCCCCCTGGTCTCACACCACTCCAGAATCCTCCCCCTAGTCTCACTCGGCTCCAGAATCCTCCCCCTGGTCTCATACCACTCCAGAATCCTCCCCCTGGTCTCACTCGGCTCCAGAATCCTCCCCCTGGTCTCACTCGGCTCCAGGATCCTCCCCCTGGTCTCACTCCGATCCAGGATCCTCCTTCTGGTTTCACTCTGCTCCAGGATCCTCCCCCTGGTCTCACTCCGATCCAGGATCCTCCTTCTGGTTTCACTCCGATCCAGGATCCTCCCGCTGGTTTCACTTGGCTCCAGGATCCTCCCCCTGGTCTCACTCCGCTCCAGGATCCTCCCCCTGGTCTTACTCCGCTCCAGGATCCTCCCCCTGGTCCCACTCTGCTCCAGGATCCTCCCTCTGGTCTCACTCTGCTCCAGGATCCTCCCTCTGATCTCACTCTGCTCCAGGATCCTCCCCCTGGTTTCACTCCACTCCAGCATCCTCCCCCTGGTTTCACTCGGCTCCAGGATCCTCCCGCTGGTTTCACTCCGCTCCAGGATCCTCCCCCTGCTCTCACTCCGCTCCAGGATCCTCCTTCTGGTCTCACTCCACTCCAGGACCTTCCCCTGGTCTCAATCCGCTCCAGGATCCTCCCTCTGGTTTCACTCTGCTCCAGGATCCTCCCCCTTGTCTCACTCCGCTCCAGGATCCTCCCCCTGGTCTCACTCCGCTCCAGGACCTTCCCCTGGTCTCACGCCGCTCCGGGCTCCTCCCTCTGGTCTCACTCCACTCGAGGATCCTCCCCCTGGTCTCACTCTGCTCCAGGATCCTCCCCCTTGTCTCACTCCGCTCCAGGATCCTCCCCCTAGTCTCACTCCGCTCCAGGACCTTCCCCTGGTCTCACGCCGCTCCGGGCTCCTCCCCCTGGTCTCACTCCGCAGTCAGCTGCCATCATATTGATATTCTGACGGGTCCCCTTTAAAGGATCAAATTCCGCCGTTGCGCTGTTGATGGAACGACATTAGTTCATTTTTTTTAAAACATTTTGTTGAGCTGGAAAATCAATAAGATTCCTCAGAGGCACCGAATACACAGAAACCAAGAATCTGATAGAAAACGCTGATCTGCCAGGGGAGCCGGCGCTCTTTGTAAGGTGAAGGTCTGTTCGCCACTCCGCAGATAAGATGGCGGTCTGGGCCCCCAGGGGCCGCTCACCTTTCCTGGGGGCCACCATTTTATTTAGTGACAGGTCCTTTGATTGGCATTCAGAGTGCTTTAAAAAAAAAACTAACGTGTCCAATGCCACATTTCGAAGGTAGATGAGCTCTAACTGCCACCTTGCAGCAGCTGGACAATATAGAGGATCATGGGTAGGAAGGGGTCACACACACAGGGCCTGGAAAAAGTATTCACACCCCTTGACATTTTCAGAAGGACTGATTTATTTATTTCCTTTTTTTTTGTTTCTCGGGGAAAATGAAAAGATGTAAAATGTGAGCAGAAAATGAAAGACGGAGCCGCCAAATAGAAAATAGAAATTTGCCGCCTCCGGCTTGTCCAGGCGCCGGCCGCCTCGGTCACGGAATTCGCTCCGTCCTTTTCAAGGTGCTTCTTATCTGATCAGCAACCAAACAGGATTCCTCGTAAAGAATAATTGATCTCCAGGCCGCCATCGTGTCACCGGGGTTTACATGACACCGACGCGGTCCCGTCACCTTTGAAGCTGACTTAATAAAGGCCGAGGGGGCTCACAACAAGCGCCAAGGTCTGTCCTGAGAGTACAGGAGGAAATAATGATCCTGATTTCACTGCACACAGTGAGCTTCTCACATCGTGCACCAGAAGCAAGTCAGACAGAGCCCATCTCCTTTCCTGGCCGGAGGACATCCAGCATCATCTAGCCCTTTCCTCCCCAGTTTGACCGTCCCTGGCCCCGCCCCCTTTTGTGAATCGGATTACAGTTCTTTCAGTCATCAGCATCACATATGGGCGGTCTGTATGCAAATACAGCCTGCCCAGGAACACCCCCTTTGCTTCAGAATTCTACCCATCCGTCAAGGCATTTTGATATTTGCATAACTCCTCCCATAAGCCAGCCCACTGCTTGCAGGAGTAAAGGACTCCTAAGAGGATTGGATTGTTTTCTCATCCATTAGAATGAAAGGAGCCGCAGCCGGCATGTGCGGAAAGAAGAGGATCCGCTGAACGCAGCCCTGGCTTGGAAAAGGTTCCACGGGCATAAAGTCACCGCGACTGGAGGCGGAGTTCACATGTATGTGGCCGCGGTATCAGCGCGGGAGTCCGGGGAGGTTCTGTTCACCAATTCAGGTAACAATTTGCCAGAGAAGGACTTTTTCCACCCATGCTCACCATGCTCTTGCACGCATGCGCTCCGGTGCACACACGTGCGCTGCCTGATGGTCGCACACGTGTGCGCACAGTGGCTCGGTAGTGAGCGCAATAGCGCACGTATTGCACCCCCTTAAAGTGTAAGGCCACCATAAACTAACATCACGATTGAACACTGACCTATCTAGCCCTGTAAAGAAGAAATCGCTATATGTACCTTTTCTGAAGACAGTCCGATCTCCAGCGGCGGAAGCTCTGCAGAGGACACAGCCGACAACAGCTGGGAAATGAATGGGGAGTGACGTCACCCATAGAGTTACTATGGGGATTCCGTTGTCGGCTGTGTTCTTATGTGTACATGTACACAGGTTCGTTTAATGTTGTTTTTAGACAGTTGCGTTTATAGGCTTTTCTTTTTAAGGCAAAAAAATTAGTTCAGACACCGAAGTTTCCGACGCTTCAGATGCAAAACACCGCTAAACGCGGTACCAGCGTTTTGCCGCGATTTTGCTTATTAGCGTTTTTACATTTACCCTATTTCTTAACATTACAAAACTTAAAAATAAAGCAAATGATGAAAAAACTCTAAAATAAAAAAATGTAAAAAAACTTGTAATTGCTTTCTATGCTTCATAGACCATTTATACCCCTAATGAGCCCCGTGATCCAATCCAATACACCACAAGCATTGCTATTAGCCAAAGTAGACTTGGAATTTGACCTAATATGTTAGATTTCAACCAGATGACCTCCACCATTGAGCTTCACCCCCAACTTGATCAAACATAGTTGCATGAAATTTAAGGTTATGGTTTCCCATTAGGGTTAGGGGGTTATGGTTTTCCCCTTGAAGAACAAGTTTAGAGTTATGGTAAGGGTTATGGTTTCCTGTTAGGGTTTCCCATTAGGGTTAGCGGGTTATGGTTAGGGTTTCCCCTTGAAGAACAAGTTAGGGTTTCCGGTTAGGGTTTAGGGTTAAGTTTTACCATTAGGGTTGGGGGGTTATGGTTAGGGTTAGGGTTTTCCATTAGGGTTAGGGGTTTTCCCCTTGAAGAACAAGTTTAGGGTTATGGTAAGGGTAATGCCCCGTACACACGAGCGGACTTTTCGACATCCAAACTCCGACGGACTGAGTCCGTCAGACTATCCGATCGTGTGTGGGCTGCAACGGACTTTAGCTTCGCTAAAGTCTGACGGACTTTAGAAATGAAGCATGCTTCAAATTTTCCCGACGGAACTCCGCCAAACCCGGTCCCCTTCGAAAAATTTGCTCGTGTGTATGCTACTCCGACGGACTAAAACCGAAGCTAGGGCAGCTATTGGCTACTGTCTATGAACTTCCTACGTCGAATCCAGTCGTACGTCATCACGTTCGACTCCGTCGGAGTTTGGTGTGATGGTGTGTGGTCAAGTCCGTTCGGTCGAAAAGTCCGCCAGAACTCAGTCGGAACTCCGGCGGAACTCCTTTGGAGGTCTGTCAGACTTAATCCCTCTCGTGTGTACGGGGCATTATGGTTTCCTGTTAGGGTTAGGGGGTTATGGTTAGGGTTTTCCCCTTGAAGAACAAGTTAGGGTTTCCGGTTAGGGTTTCCCATTAGGGTTAGGGGGTTATGGTTAGGGTTTTCCCCTTGAAGAACAAGTTAGGGTTAGGGTTTCCAGTTAGGGTTTAGGGTTAAGTTTTCTTATTAGGGTTGGGGGGTTATGGTTAGGGTTTTCCCCTTGAAGAACAAGTTAGGGTTTCCGGTTAGGGTTAGGGTTTCCCATTAGGCTTAGGGGTTATGGTTTTCCCCTTGAAGAACAAGTTTAGGGTTATGGTAAGGGTTATGGTTTCCTGTTAGGGTTAGGGGGTTATGGTTAGGGTTTTCCCCTTGAAGAACAAGTTAGGGTTTCCGGTTAGGGTTTCCCATTAGGGTTAGGGGGTTATGGTTAGGGTTTTCCCCTTGAAGAACAAGTTAGGGTTAGGGTTTCCAGTTAGGGTTTAGGGTTAAGTTTTCTTATTAGGGTTGGGGGGTTATGGTTAGGGTTTTCCCCTTGAAGAACAAGTTAGGGTTTCCGGTTAGGGTTAGGGTTTCCCATTAGGCTTAGGGGTTATGGTTTTCCCCTTGAAGAACAAGTTTAGGGTTATGGTAAGGGTTATGGTTTCCTGTTAGGGTTAGGGGGTTATGGTTAGGGTTTTCCCCTTGAAGAACAAGTTAGGGTTTCTGGTTAGGGTTTCCCATTAGGGTTAGGGGGTTATGGTTAGGGTTTTCCCCTTGAAGAACAAGTTAGGGTTTCTGGTTAGGGTTTCCCATTAGGGTTAGGGGGTTATGGTTAGGGTTTTCCCCTTGAAGAACAAGTTAGGCCGCGTACACACGCGGGGACTGTTCGCCCAACTTTGTCCGCTGAACAGTGTTTCGGGGGACAGTCCACTCGTGTGTGGGCTTTCAGCGGACAGTTTCAGCGAACAGTCCGCTGAACAAAGTTTTTCGGAAATTCGGAAAAACTGTCCGCTGAAACTTTGTTTCAGCGAACAGTCCCCTCGTGTGTAGGCTTGTTCGTCAAACTAAGTTCCGCGCATGCTCAGAAAGGATTTACACACCGAAAGTTATAATGCAGTGTATAGGACGTCGTATTTTTCGTCCCGTCGTACGCGCCGTTCACGTCATCGCGCACGGTTTCAGCAAACTGTTCGTTCGTCGTGTGTGGCCATGTCCGTCCATGCTAATTTTGAGCGGACTGTTTGCTGAAACTGTTTGACGGACAAAGTTGGGCGAACAGTCCCCGCGTGTGTACGCGGCCTTAGGGTTAGGGTTTCCAGTTAGGGTTTAGGGTTAAGTTTTCCCATTAGGGTTGGGGGGTTATGGTTAGGGTTTTCCCCTTGAAGAACAAGTTAGGGTTTCCGGTTAGGGTTAGGGTTTCCCATTAGGGTTAGGGGTTATGGTTTTCCCCTTGAAGAACAAGTTTAGGGTTATGGTAAGGGTTATGGTTTCCTGTTAGGGTTAGGGGGTTATGGTTAGGGTTTTCCCCTTGAAGAACAAGTTAGGGTTAGGGTTTCCGGTTAGGGTTTCTGGTTAGGGGTTAACGGTTAGGATTAGGTTTTCCCATTAGGGTTAGGGGGTTATGGTTTTCCCCTTGAAGAACAAGTAGAGAGTTATGGTAAGGGTTATAGTTTCCTGTTAGGGTTAGGGTTTCCGGTTAGGGTTCCCCATTAGGGTTAGGGGGTTATGGTTAGGGTTATCCCCTTGAAGAACAAGTTAGGGTTTCCAGTTAGGGTTTAGGGTTAAGTTTTTCCATGAGGGTTGGGGGGTTATGGTTAGGGTTTTCCTCTTGAAGAACAAGTTAGGGTTTCCGGTTAGGATTAGGCTTTCCGGTTAGGGTTAGGGGTTAGGGTTTCCCATTAGGCTTAGGGGTTATGGTTTTCCCCTTGAAGAATAAGTTTAGGGTTATGGTAAGGGTTATGGTTTCCTGTTAGGGTTAGGGGTTATGGTTAGGGTTTTCCCCTTGAAGAACAAGTTAGGGTTAGGGTTTCCGGTTAGGGTTTGGGTTTCTGGTTAGGGGTTAGGGTTTCCCATTAGGGTTAGGGTTAGGGTTTTCCCCTTGAAGAACAAGTTAGGGTTAGGATTTCCGGTTAGGGTTTCTGGTTAGGGGTTAAGGGTTAGGGTTAGGTTTTCCCATTAGGGTTAAGGGGTTATGGTTTTCCCCTTGAAGAACAAGTTGAGAGTTATGGTAAGGGTTATGTTTTCCTGTTAGGGTTAGGGTTTCCGGTTAGGGTTTCCCATTAGGATTAGGGGGTTATGGTTAGGGTTTTCACATTGAAGAACAAGTTAGGGTTAGGGTTTCCAGTTAGGGTTTAGGGTTAAGTTTTCCCATTAGGGTTGGGGGGTTATGGTTAGGGTTTTCCCCTTGAAGAACAAGTTAGGGTTTCTGGTTAGGGTTAGGCTTTCCGGTTAGGGTTAGGGGTTAGGGTTTCCCATTAGGCTTAGGGGTTATGGTTTTCCCCTTGAAGAATAAGTTTAGGGTTATGGTAAGGGTTATGGTTTCCTGTTAGGGTTGGGGGGTTATGGTTAGGGTTTTCCCCTTGAAGAACAAGTTAGGGTTTCCGGTTAGGGTTAGGGTTTCCCATTAGGGTTAGCGGGTTATGGTTAGGGTTTTCCCCTTAAAGAACAAGTTGAGAGTTATGGTAAGGGTTATGGTTTCTTGTTAGGGTTTCCCATTAGGGTTAGGGGGTTATGGTTAGGGTTTTCCCCTTGAAGAACAAGTTAGGGTTTCCGGTTAGGGTTTAGGGTTATGTTTTCCCATTAGGGTTGGGGGGTTATGGTTAGGGTTTTCCCCTTAAAGAACAAGTTAGGGTTTCCCATTAGGCTTAGGGGTTATGGTTTTCCCCTTGAAGAATAAGTTTAGGGTTATGGTAAGGGTTATGGTTTCCCATTAGGGTTAGGGGGTTATGGTTAGGGTTTTCCCCTTGAAGAACAAGTTAGGGTTAGAGTTTACAGTTAGGGTTAATTAAATATATTTCAAAAATTGGAATAAAAATGTGCATAAAAAAGAAAAAAAAATTAATAAAAAAAAAATGAAATTACACATACAGCTTTTAAAAAAAAATTAACAAAAAATTCTAATAATCAATTGCAATTTAAAAATCAAATATATATAAAAAAAAAATTGCAATTACATTTTGCACAAAAAAGGAAAAAATAAATAAATAAAACATTTAATTACATATACAGCATATAATAAAAAATATACTAATCAACTGCAATTAAAAAATTAAATATATTAAAAAATTTGAATTTTTTTCCTCACATATGCTCAATATGAGATCCATAGTAAAAGCACAGAAATTGAGGTAGATACAAGTACCGTGCTGCTCTCTGAGCTGCTGCTCCTCCCTCCTCAAATAATACTGTTTTTGGGCTTTGGGAGGGTCCTATGAAGTCATCTTAAATAAACGCTCCAAGACGCAAACGCAACGTTTTTAAACGCCGGTTTGAAGCTGTCAAAATGTTCGTTCAGAGGAGGTCGCCTCAGCGTCCCGTGTACATTAAGCCTTAAGTGAGCAATTTGGGAAACACTGGCTGAATAATATGTATAATCCACCGCAGCAAGAATTCAGAGAGCACCTCACAGGGTCACTGGGCGTGTTTATCCTGAATCATGCACGGTGTAGCTGCTGAGTGCAGCGCCAATCACCTTCAAACTTCCATGCAAGTTTAGTTATGAGGCAACGACACCTCCCAACAACTATCAGTAGGTAAGTGACCCCATACTTATTACTTACTATATCTACCATACCATAACGGTTTTGGTATATCAATACACATAACAACAAGATATTTAGATATGGTTATAATAATAGAATACAACAAACGCATTTTGCCTTGGCACATGTTGCACTTAAAACTAAAATAGACTTAAACATGTGGGTTGGGAGAAGTCCACCTAATTCTATAAAAATGTTGCCAAAGTATATTATTATTATTTTTATTAAATTTATTAAATTACTTATTCAATTATATCACAGATGTCGTCCATCCCCTCCCCCATTTGAAGCCCATATGTGTGACTCCCTGCAAGTTCTCTATTGGGTTGGTTCCGACTCGGATGGAGTGGGGGACGTCAATGGGGATCTTGGGACCATGTTATTTTATCCACAATCTCTGGCTAAAGTGTCACGCTCAGAATTTTGTTTTTTTGAGCGGTAAATATAATCTTATTTATGTATAAGAAATGGCAACATTTTGCTAGAGTGTCAGAATCCTAATATTTTTCAGATATATCTCATCAGAGTAAAAATCCCCCTGAAGAAGACCGTGATACTTTTGGTCGAAATGCGTCGGAATATTCACATGACTGTCAATTGTACAATTGTATACAATGTATTGTATTGCTGATTTTTACTAATATGGATGGCACATGTCTTAGACTGTCTGTAACCAGAGTTCATCATTTTAAGAAATGAATCTATGTGTATTTTGATCCACTGTACAAATAAATGAAATTATTTAATTTTATTATTTCTCCATCTCCTTAGACTAAAACATTATGTCGCAAAAAAAAAAACCCGTGAGAACTTTTCCTTTTTTCTCCCCACAACTAAACCCGCATTTGAGTTTGAAGGTGATTGGTGCTACACTCAGCAGCTACACCGTGCATGATTCAGGACATACACGCCCAGCGACCCTGTGAGGAGCTCTCTGGACTCTGATAAGGCACTTCCTGTATGTGAGAGATAGCAAAGACCCTCAATGGGGGTGTCTGGGAGTTCCCAAGCCGGGGGGGTTTCCCAGACCACCAGATTGTTGGGGTGGCCTGGAGAAGTAGACTGGAGCACCACCACAGCGGGGACCTCTACTGTCAATGCTACAGGTTGTCCAGGTGAAGGGTTAAGGGCAAATCTAACCAATTAGGACCCAGCGATGGGCTTCCAGTATAATTATTCTCATACATATTAAAGCGATTCCGCCAAAGCGAGCGTGACAGAGAGATATTATACCGTCACCAGCAACAAAAATACGATGAATAATTTATGGCCATCGATCGCGACCGTCAGAGTCCGTCAGGAATAGAGAATGAAGAGGCGCGAGGCCCGCCGCGGAATCCACAATGATATGGAAAACTCTTTCCCTGGATCCGGAATTTTTCTGATCATCTACTTCTAACATTTGGGGGATTCAAACTGACGGGTTCAAAAGAACAAAGGATTCCGGAGCTCTGCGCGGCCACGCTAATTTCAAAGGTGACCACGGGGGGAGGGGGACTGGGAGCGCAAGGTGGTTTGGGGGGTCCTATTTTTCATCAGGTTACACCCTAAATATGTCTGTAATGTCACACGGTGCAAAAGTTAGAGTTAGCCTTTGAAGCTGAACTCCAGGAACTGGGATATTTCCTT
The DNA here is from genome assembly GCF_037356315.1 of Lithobates pipiens. Lineage (NCBI taxonomy): Eukaryota > Metazoa > Chordata > Amphibia > Anura > Ranidae > Lithobates > Lithobates pipiens. The sequence goes on from NW_027507789.1 coordinate 2,814,634, forward strand.
GGCACACTTTGGGCCCCTTGGTACCAATTGAGCATCGATTGATCACCACGACCTACCTGAGTATTGGTGACCATGTCCATCCCTTCATGACTACAGTGTCCCCATCTTCTGATGGCTCCTCCCAGCAGGATAATTCCCCATGTCACAAAGCTCCAATCATCTCACCACTGGACAATGAGGTCACTGTACTCCAATGGCCTCCACACTCACCACATCTCATCCAATAGAGCCCCTTTGGGATGTGGAGGAACGGGAGATTCAGCACCATGGATGGGCAGCCGACAAATCTGCAGCAACTGTGTGATGTTATGATGTCACTATGGAGGAAAATCTCTGAGGAATGTTTCCAACACCTTGTTGTATCTCTGCCACCAAGAATGAAGGCCAAAGGGGGTCCAACCTGCTACTAGCAAGGAGGACCTAATAAAGCTGCGGGGGAGGTGTGAAGGGGAATACTATAGAAAGCCGCTTGATTGACAGCTCTATCAGATCCAATATGGCAGCTCCTATCTTTCCTCTATTACTGTCTCTGTTGCCGTTATAGAGTTTCCCTCATTTCTCACTTTTGGGACTTGGCATATTTGGTATCTATTTACTCGATGCAACCTCATTTTTTGTGGTAATATATTGCAATTCCGTGCCCTAAAATTCACCTTAATATATGGCTGTTTGATAAACACTGTAAGCATCACAGTTTCCCCTCCTACCCCAGGGCCCCCTCCTACCCCAGGGCCCCCCTCCTATTTCAAGACCCCCTCCTACTCCAGGGCCCCCCTCCTACCCCATGGCATCCTCCTACTCCAGGGCCCCCCTCCTACCCCATGGCATCCTCCTACCCCAGGGCCCCCTCCTACCCCAGGACCCCCCTCCTACCCCAGGGCACCCTCCTACCCCAGGGCACCCTCCTACCCCAGGACCCCCCTCCTACCTCAGGGATCCCCTCCTACCGCAGGGCACCCTTCTACCCCAGGACCCCCCTCCTACCCCAGGACCCCCTCCTACCCCAGGGCCCCCTCCTACCCCAGGGCCCCTCCTACCCCAGGGCCCCCCTCCTACTCCAAGGCCCCCTCCTACTCCAGGGCCCCCCTCCTACCCCATGGCATCCTCCTACTCCAGGGCCCCCCTCCTACCTCATGGCATCCTCCTACCCCAGGGCCCCCTCCTACCCCAGGACCCCCCTCCTACCCCAGGGCACCCTCCTACCCCAGGGCACCCTCCTACCCCAGGACCCCCCTCCTACCTCAGGGACCCCCTCCTACCGCAGGGCACCCTTCTACCCCAGGACCCCCCTCCTACCCCAGGACCCCCCTCCTACCCCAGGACCCCCTCCTACCCCAGGGCCCCCTCCTACTCCAAAACCCCCTCCTACCCCAGGACCACCTCTTACTCCAGGGTCCCCCTCCTACCTCAGGGCACCCTCCTACCCCAGGGCCTCCTCCTACCCCAGGGCCCCCTCCTACCCCCAGGGGCCCCCCATAGCAGCCCTCATGGCTATTATTAAACCACTGAATCTAGAAGATTTCCAGGAGGGGGCGATGGTTCTTCATATACGTGTTACAGATTCAGTAAGAGGTTAAAGAGGAGCTCCGGTCTCTCCCCCCCCAAAAAATGTAAAGTCAGCAGCAGCAATCCCTGTACAAATCCTGCAGCTGCTGACTTTAAATATCGGACATTTACCCGTCCAGGGCGCCCGGCATGTCCTCTCCGGAGCCAATTCTTGACTAAGGGAAACCGGCAGTGACATCTTGTGGCCTCATAGCCAATTAACACCCGCGCATGTGCGAGCCGCGCTGCGCTTTGTGATGTGTCCCAGAAGGCTGTGCGGGAAGGAGGAGGGGCTAAACTTCTGCTCAGATCGCTGCGTCTATCCGGCCAGAAGTGGGGGAGCGGTTACCCTTCAAAATCAGATACCCCCCCTCCAAAACAAAAATGGCAAATGTAAAGGGGGGGGGAGAGCAGAACTTCCGCTTTTGGGAGAAGTTCCGCTTTAAGTTAAGGATGACCCATCGTGCTCTGGGAATCCTTTGTCACGTATTAATGCGTAGGACACACTCTTTGATCTGCCGTACCAGGATCAGCACGTCCTGGACCTAATTAACCGTAACTGTGATATACTTTTAAATATATGAAAAATATACGTTTTTTGGTATATATTCTTATTTAAACCCCACAAAAGATACATTGTATTCTATTCTATTTTTATTCTTGATTTATATTCAGTTTTTTTACAGATATACTGCTTTGATATGAAAATAACTTTATAGCATGTTCTGCCATATCTCATATGCTCGTTATACATCATGTCTGTTGTAACGTTTTGCCTCTTGTTAAATGTTTGCTTTTTGGGTATTTTTAATATCTACTATACTCTGCACTGCATTCCATTTTCTTTACTTCTACAATAAACTTTATTGTGCAAAAAAAAGAAAAAAGAAGAAAACAACATGGTGGAGGAATGCGATGTGCGCAATTATTCTGGAGAGAAGAGACGAAACACGCTGAAGGCGATACAAACCCCCCTCCCCCCCCTGTATGGGTGATCCGGAGGTGACACCAAACATGGAAGGTTTAATGAGCTGCTTCGTTCCATCGCTATGCGGCCTCGCTAATTACAAAGACTTTTATAAATAGAATAACTGCGGATTTAATTGTCTGTCAAATAAACGAGCGCCAAGCGCGCTTCTCCCACCACCAATCAGAGCCACTGAACTGCCTTGTTTTGTTTTGTTACAGAACTTCAACTTCTACAGAACCGAAAAAAATCAGTTTACTTAACCCCTCGGTGTCCATGTGAACCCAGCTGTGTGCCGGGAAAGAGGGCGGGCTTCAACGCCCACACGCCGCATGTTATGCGACAAGGGTGGCAAAGGTTTCTGTGCTAAGAGCGTGCGTCTGCATGCCCCCAACACCGAGACTGAGCGACAACTCCTGATCTCAAAACAGTGACCACCTCCCGATACTCCCATTCCACCACATCCCAAAGGTGTTCTATTAGATGAGATGTGGTGAGTGTGGAGGCCATTGGAGGACAGGGACCTCATTGTCCAGTGGTGAGATGATTGGAGCTTTGTGATATGGGGCATTATCCTGCTGGGAGGAGCCATCAGAAGATGGGGGCACCCCATCCCCCACACCATTACACCCCCAGCACCAGCCTGAACCGGTGATACCCCATCCCCCACACCATTACACCACCAGCCTGAACCAGTGATACCCCATCCCCCACACCATTACACCCCCACCACCAGCCTGAACCGGTGATACCCCACCCCCCACACCATTACACCCCCCACCACCAGCCTGAACCGGTGATACCCCATCCCCCACACCATTACACCCCCACCACCAGCCTGAACCGGTGATACCCCACCCCCCACACCATTACACCCCCCACCACCAGCCTGAACCGGTGATACCCCATCCCCCACACCATTACACCCCCACCACCAGCCTGAACCGGTGATATCCCATCCCCCACACCATTACACCCCCACCACCAGCCTGAACCGGTGATACCCCATCCCCCACACCATTACACCCCCACCACCAGCCTGAACCGGTGATACCCCACCCCCCACACCATTACACCCCCCACCACCAGCCTGAACCAGTGATACCCCATCCCCCACACCATTACACCCCCACCACCAGCCTGAACCAGTGATACCCCATCCCCCACACCATTACACCCCCACCACCAGCCTGAACGGTGATACCCCACCCCCACACCATTACACCCCCACCACCAGCCTGAACCGGTGATACCCCATCCCCCGCACCATTACACCCCCACCACCAGCCTGAACCGGTGATACCCCATCCCCCACACCATTACACCCCCACCACCAGCCTGAACCAGTGATACCCCATCCCCCACACCATTACACCCCCACCACCAGCCTGAACGGTGATACCCCATCCCCCACACCATTACACCCCCACCACCAGCCTGAACCAGTGATACCCCATCCCCCCACCATTACACCCCCTCCACCAGCCTGAACCGGTGATACCCCATCCCCCACACCATTACACCCCCACCACCAGCCTGAACCGGTGATATCCCATCCCCCACACCATTACACCCCCACCACCAGCCTGAACCGGTGATACCCCATCCCCCACCCCATTACACCACCACCACCAGCCTCAACCGGTGATACCCCATCCCCCACACCATTACACTCCCACCACCAGCCTGAACCGGTGATACCCCATCCCCCACCCCATTACACCACCACCACCAGCCTCAACCGGTGATACCCCATCCCCCACACCATTACACTCCCACCACCAGCCTGAACCGGTGATATCCCATCCCCCACACCATTACACCCCCACCACCAGCCTGAACCGGTGATATCCCATCCCCCACACCATTACACCCCCACCACCAGCCTGAACCGGTGGAAAAAGGGACAGCTGCCCTGGACCCAGTCATTGTTGTGGGACCCAAGGCAGCTTCCCCTTGAGCCCGCACTGCCCACAAATAGTTGGTAAATGGATTCAGGAGGGCCCAGGAAAATGTTTGCTCGGGTCCCATCAGTATTAAAGACGGCCGTGGCTCACACCATATTAGACCTCAGCGGGTTGTTATATTTGTCCTATTTGTTTCCTTCTGTTTTGATAAAACTTATAAATAAAGAATGAAAAAAATCTATAATTCAATTCATTTTTTTGCACCTGGAGTTCAGCTATAAAAGTGAATCTAATAAATCACACTGGGGCAGGTGGGAGGTCAGGAGGACGGCGGGGCAGCGGGGGGGCCGCCGAGGTAATTGCGGTGGTATTAGGAGTGAATAACGTTCTGGCGAAGATTCACCTAATTAATGAACTAACAAGCAGAGTGAAAACGCGGACTGGAGCGATCTGCAATCAATGCATCTCGCCGGAGAGGCGCAAATCACCGCGGCGGATGAGATTTGTAACGTTTTCTACTACAGGAAGCAATTCAATTAGTTCCCGGCCTGATGTGCGGCTGGAGGATTTCCGTCACCAAGAACAACGGCCGTCCAATGGAGCGCCGAGAGCTTCCTGCGTCTCAAAAGGTTGGGCACCCCTGGTCTACAACATACAGAAGTCAGCAAAGGATGAGGGGAAAACTGAGATCTCTATTATAGGCGCCATTTACATTTCTACGCACATTGCCATTAGGGCCGCCCATTCACTTTAGAGGGGTCCCCAAAGTGCATTAATGTGTGAAAATAATGCGCCCAGGCAATGCAGCGCACCGTGACCAATCACATATGTGCATTTTGGTTTGCTGAAGGGCAGGGTTGTTTGTTTATATTGTGTATATGACTTCAGAATGAATGACAACGTATCACTTATGAAGTGTGGTGATGGCAGATAATGTGATGTGTCAAATGCTGTGTTTTCACATCAATTACTGTAAGTGCAGAGCTGTGGGGCCAAATCCAAATCCAAATCCAAATCCAAATCCAAGCTGTTTTATCCCTAATGAAGCTCCGCCAGGCTGTGTTAAAATAAATTCTCTCTCTAGTCTGGAGCTGTGCCGTGCAGTACCTCTTGTCTGCCACAAGATGCCCTCAGTCTTCCTGGTTGAAGGATGCCCGGTGTTGCTCAGTCCAGAAGACTAAGGAGGACATACAGTGAGTGCGGAGTGTCATGGGAGGTGACCAAGACCCCGATGGTCACTCTGGCAGAGCTCCAGCATTTCTCTGTGGAGAGAGGAGAACCTTCCAGAAGAACAACCATCTCTGCAGCTCTGCACCAATCAGGCCTGTATGGTAGAGTAGCCAGACGGAAGCCACTCCTCAGTAAAAGTCACATGACAGCCCACCTGGAGTTTGCCAAAAGGCACCTGAAGGACTCTCAGACCATGAGAAACAAAGTTTTCTGGTCTGATGAAACAAAGATTGGAATCTTTGGCATGAATGGCAACCGTCGTGTCTGTAGGAAACCAGGCACCGCTCATCACCTAGCCAAGACCATCCCTACAGTGAAGCATGGTGGTGACAGCATCATGTTGTGGGGAGGTTAAGTAGCAAGAACTGGGAGACTAGTCAGGATCGAGGGAAAGTTGAATGCAGCAATGTACAGAGACATCCTTGATGAAAACTTGTTCCAGAGCGCTCTGGGCCTCAGACTGGGGCAAAGGTTCATCTTTCAACGACCCTAAGCACACAGCCAAGATAACAAAGGATTGGCTCCGGGACAACTCTGTGAATGTCCTTGAGTGGCCCAGCCAGAGCCCAGAACTGAACCCGATTGAACATCTCTGGAGAGATCTGAAAATGGCTGAGCACCGACCCTCCCCATCCAACCTGATGGAGCTCAAGAGGTCCTTCAAAGAAGAATGGGAGAAACTGACCAAAAATAGGAGTGTCAAGCTTGTAGCATCATACTCACCAAGACTGGAGGCTGTAATTGGTGCCAAAGGAGCTTCACCAAAGTATTGAGCCTGCGGTACTTGTGTACATGGGAGGAGCCGGTGATACTCCTGCACATGGGAGGAGCCTGTGATACTCGTGCACATGGGAGGAGTCTGTGATACTTGTGTACATGGGAGGAGTCTGTGATACCTGTGTACATGGGAGGAGCCTGTGATACTTGTGTACATGGGAGGAGCCTGTGGTACTTGTGTACATGGGAGGAGCCTGTGGTACTTGTGTACATGGGAGGAGCCTGTGGTACTTGTGTACATGGGAGGAGCCTGTGATAATTGTGTACATGGGAGGAGCCTGTGATACTTGTGTACATGGGAGGAGCCTGTGGTACTTGTGTACATGGGAGGAGCCTGTGGTACTTGTGTACATGGGAGGAGCCTGTGATACTCCTGCATATGGGAGGAGCCTGTGATACTTGTGCACATGGGAGGAGTCTGTGATACTTGTGTACATGGGAGGAGTCTGTGATACTTGTGTACATGGGAGGAGTCTGTGATACTTGTGTACATGGGAGGAGCCTGTGATACTTGTGTACATAGGAGGAGCCTGTGGTACTTGTGTACATGGCAGGAGCCTGTGATAATTGTGTACATGGGAGGAGCCTGTGATACTTGTGTACATGGGAGGAGCCTGTGGTACTTGTGTACATGGGAGGAGCCTGTGATAATTGTGTACATGGGAGGAGCCTGTGGTACTTGTGTACATGGGAGGAGCCTGTGGTACTTGTGTACATGGGAGGAGCCTGGGATACTAGTGTACATGGGAGGAGTCTGTGATACTAGTGTACATGGGAGGAGTCTGATAACGATGTACATGGGAGGAGCCTGTGATACTTATGTACATGGCAGGAGCCTGTGATACTTATGTACATGGGAGGAGCCTGTGATTGTGATACTTGTGTACATGGGAGGAGCCTGTGATACTTGTGTACATGGGAGGAGTCTGTGATACTTGTGTACTTGGGAAGAGTCTGATACCGATGTACATGGGAGGAGCCTGTGATACTTATGTACATGGGAGGAGCCTGTGATACTTATGTACATGGGAGGAGCCTGTGATACTTATGTACATGGGAGGAGCCTGTGATACTTATGTACATGGGAGGAGCCTGTGATACTTGTGTACATGGGAGGAGCCTGTGATACTTGTGTACATGGGAGGAGCCTGTGATACTTGTGTACATGGGAGGATCCTGTGATACTTGTGTACATGGGAGGAGTCTGTGATACCGATGTACATGGGAGGAGCCTGTGATACTTATGTACATGGGAGGAGCCTGTGATACTTTTGTACATGGGAGGAGCCTGTGATACTTGTGTATATGGGAGGAGCCTGTGATACTAGTGTACATGGGAGGAGTCTGTGATACTTGTGTACTTGGGAGGAGACTGATACCAATGTACATGGGAGGAGCCTGTGGTACTTGTGTACATGGGAGGAGCCTGTGATACTTGAGTACATGGGAGGAGTCTGTGATACCGATGTACATGGGAGGAGCCTGTGATACTAGTGTACATGGGAGGAGTCTGTGATACTTATGTACTTGGGAGGAGTCTGATACCGATGTACATGGGAGGAGCCTGTGGTACTTATGTACATGGGAGGAGCCTGTGATACTTGTGTACATGGGAGGAGCCTGTGATACTTGTGTACATGGGAGGAGTCTGTGATACCGATGTACATGGGAGAAGCCTGTGATACTTGTGTACATGGGAGGAGCCTGTGATACTTGTGTACATGGGAGGAGCCTGTGATACTTGTGTACATGGGAGGAGTCTGTGATACCGATGTACATGGGAGGAGTCGGTGGTACTTATGTACATGGGATTATTTTTTTATTTTTAATGAATTTGCAAAGATTTCCAACAAACTTTATTCACATTGTCATTATTGGGTAATGTTTATTGAACTTTGAGGAAAATAATGAATTGAATCAATTTTGGAATAAGGCTGTAACATAACAAAATGTGGAAAAAGTGAAGCGCTGTGAATACTTTCCTTATTGCTCTGTATATCTCGCAAAAACAAGATGAAAAAAAAAAAAAATACACTGCATGCTACTTCTCATGGTGTGATGGAAGGCCGTCCATCCTGAATGGCACCCCAACACACCTTGCCGATGGAGGTGCAAAATAGGCGGCAATGCACTAAGTTGCAAAAAAAGGTGCAGGTCCGGTTTCTAGGCAGGTGAGGTGATTGTCAGTCCAATTGCTTTTGATTGATGCTTCAATGCACCTCTGTGGTCGGATGTGAACCTAGACCTAGCCTTTTTATATGTAGATTGACAGGAGGCCTGAATTGTTGCTGCATTCCTCCTAATGAGCAACAAATAACATTCTCTGTGCTGCAAATCTCGTCACACACACACACATATATATATATATATATACTGTATACACACACATATGTATGTATATATAATAAAATACAGGGAATAAGAAAGAACAATGGCTGACCTCTCACCCGAGCCTTTGTATGTTCTCACAATGCACGCTCTATCATCCGCTAACAAGCTCCTTCCAGAAAACATGGCAGCACAGCTGACGGATAGTCGCCCTTATTTATTACGACTGCGACATCCGTAGAATATTATATTGCGATACGAGGTCGCAGAACAAGGAGAAAAACGCTCAATATTAACATTTAAATACATTCATGACAGTAAAGGAATGATTTTGAAAAGAGATTTATTTTAATCACAAGGCACCCGTTTTCATGATAGGCCATGGAAAAGAAAATTAAATTACATCAGGTGAGCGGGTTTGTATAGGCGCCGCGTCCCGCTGAAGGAACGGCGGCGCACAGACGGAGTATTGTTTGACGTCCTGGAGCCGCTGATTATTCACTTATTTCAAATGAATTACCAAATGTGAATCTACTTCATTCAGCACAGATCTGCCCAGGAAGTCTGCTCAGATATCTTCTATTAATAGAGGATGGGAGTCTTTTATATCGGGGGGAATAAAGGGATCAGTGTTCTATTCTAAAGTCGCCTTTTCAAACCAAAATGATCAATGATTATATGATTTTAAGCTTGAAGAGTAATTATAATCAAGAACAAATTTGTAATATATTTTAGCTTACCAATTTTTAGATGTTGTGACGGGTTGTGATGTCACTTTGGGCGGGGGCCCATGGAACCCAGAATCCCTTGCAGAGGTTGGGAAACCCTTGCTTGAGCTCCCCATGCAACTCCTATGTCTAAGTCACCCTGTGTCTATTAGGGGCACAGGGTGACCAAGAACCCCAGTCTGATCTGTACTAATCAGACTCACTGTACAACCACACTGGAATGTTGTGTATATATATATATATATATATATATATATATATATATATATATATATACATATATATATATACATATACACACACACACACACACACACACACACACACACACACATATATATATATATATATATATATTACACACATATATATATATATTGTGTATTGTCTCATACTATGATGTGCTCCTCTCTTTTTTTTTTTTTAATAGAAGGGTTAAGAGACAATAGAATTCCAGTCCTGGTGACATCTACACCTCCCATTTCTCAAAAGGGTACCACTGGGATGGGAAATAAAGGGAAAAATCACTCCATGGGCTTAGAGACAGGAATGAAAACCAGAACTGAAATGTAACCATTTCCAATTCTTTTAAAAGAAAAAAAAAATGGCTGGGAGTTATGCTTTAAACACTTACCCAACCCCCCCCCCAACACTAAAAGAGAGTCAGAACTCCCATCACACTATTTTCTCAAGGATAATGCCTTCAAAGTCTCCCCAGTAGAATTTTAATTATAGTTTTAATCAAAGCACGCCTGATTACTGAAATTAGATGTCTCAAGCAATATAACCATAATTGAAACTTATTTATGTCCTTACATTTTAGGTGAATATCACTCCTCCCCTATCTGAGAACTCTTGGCTCAACTTCTGAAGAACTTCAAGTTCAAAATAACACAAAGGCCTCGACTTAGCGAATGCTCACATGCCAACATTCATAAATGACTGTGACATCATAATGGGCGGGGACATCATCCGGCGATGTCCCTATATAAGTCACCACGCGCCGCGTCCCCGTCATTGTGAGCAGAGACAGCGACGAGGCAACATCTGAAGAGAAGAAGAAGAGAAGAACAGAAGGCCAGAAGACAGGGGAGACAGAAGACCCGGCCACCGCTTGTAAAAGAGCTAGAAGAAATTCTAAGACTCATCCCATCCTCAAAACTTGAGAAATGACTGCATGTGGCATAAAAAACTGCACATCCCAGTTCTAAAATCATTTATGAATGTTGGCATGTGAGCATTCGCTAAGTCAGGACCTATGTGTTATTTTGAACTTGAAGTTCTTGAGAAGTTTAGCCAAGAGTTCTCAGATAGGGGAGGAGTGATATTCACCTAAAATGTAAGGACATAAATAAGTTTCAATTATGGTTATATTGCTTGAGACCTCTAATTTCAATAATCAGGTGTGCTTTGATTAAAATTATAATAAAAATTCTACTGGGGAGACTTTGAAGGCATTATCCTTGAGAATATAGTGCAATGGGAGTTCTGACTCTCTTTTAGTGTTGGGGGTGGAGAAGAAGGCGCGGTGGCCCGGCAAGAAGAACCGAAGAGGGGGGACAAGACCCCCGAAGTCGGAAGAAGAGGGTGGCGGCGGCGAAGAAGAATGCCGGGCTCCTCCGCTAGTAAAAGAACTAGCAGAAGATAGCGGAGGAGTCCGGCGAGAAGACCCCTGGAGCTGTGCAATAAACTATTTTAACCTTGTGTTGTGTTTTTTTTGTACATTTTGTTTCACAGGTGAATGGGTAGGGGTACATTGTACCCCATACTCATTCACATAGGGTGGGGGGCCGGGATCCGAGGGCCCCCTTATTAAAGGGGGCTCCCGGATTCCGATAAGCCCCCTGCCCGCAGACCCCGACAACCAACGGCCAGGGTTGTCAGGAAGAGGCCGTTGTCCTCATCAACATGGGGACAAGGTGCTTTGGGGTGGGGGGGCCGCGCGGTTCCCCCCTTTCCCCAAGGCACCCCCCATGTTGAGGGCGCGCGGCCTGGTACGGCTCAGGAGGGGGGGCGCTCGCTCGTCCCCACCCCCTTTCCTGGCTGGCCGGGTAGCGTGCTCGGATAAGGGTCTGGTATGGATCTGGGGGGGACCCCCACGCCGTTTTTTTGGCGTAGGGGGTTCCCCTTAGAATCCATACCAGACCTAAGGGCCTGGTATGCTCTCGGAGGGGGAATCCACGCCAAATTTTTTTCATACAGAGTTTCCCCTTGAGAGCTCATTCTCTGATTGGCTGCGGCAAAAGTCGCCTGGCCTGGGGCGACTTAAAGTCGTGTTGTAAGTTGCCCCAAGTCGTGTTCAGGTCGTGTCCAAGTTGCCTCCAAAAGTCTTGTTGAAAGTCGTGTTGCCCCTGTGTGAACGGACCCTTATTATTACCTCTTGGTGCCACATGATCGGAAAAGCTCCCGATCGCTACTTCCCGTTAGCTGACGGTAGCTGTGCCGGGAGCGTGTACTCTCGCCACAGCTCTATTTAAACAAATTCACGCCACTCAGTGCTAAGGTCCACCCACCAAGAGGCCGCACATTTGCGCGTGGCTAACGCCAAGGGGTTAAAGTTGTTGTAAAGGTTCAATGTTTTTTACCTTCATGCATGGTGAATGGTCAAACGGAGCAACTTGGGAGTGAGCCTGCTTGGGTGTCCCGCCATAGCAATCTGCTTGCTCTGGGGGCACTCAGTAGAAGGTAGGGGACCTGAGAAGAGGTGGATCAGGGCTGCTCTGTGCAAAACCATTACAGAGCAGATGTTTGTTATTAAAAAAAATAAGCCTTTAATATCACTTTAAGACTTTAAGCACACAAGGGATACAAGGGCTACATTTTTTTAACCCAATTCCCCCATTCTCATATGTAATGTGGATTGGGATTCACTCACACTGAGGCCTTGTATTCTGACAGTAGGAAAACCTCCCCGCCTGCAGAAAACACTGATCAGTGCTGCCAGCAAATCGACTTCTGTACAATCACTGACTCCATTCATGGATCAAAATTGATCTGGTCCCTGTTGGATCGGCTACATTTCGATCTATGTATGGCCTGCTTAATCATTTGATTTCTACCTTTCATGTTCCCATTAAAGAAACAAAGAAAAAAATATAGATATATACTGATTACAATTCAGTAACTATGGGCAAAAAGTCATAACGTGAACATGACAAAGGTAATCCATAAAAATAGTACTTCTCATGAAAACCCTTAATAAAAACATTGAACGAGAAAAATAAATCTTTGTGATTCTTTTTAGTCATTTTGGTCCAAAATTGAGCTTTATCTGATCTCAAACAATTAAGGGCAAGCCCCAAATACAAATTTAGAAGATAATAATTGCATGTGATACAAGTAAGGTCATCAACGCCCTTTCATGGTTTCATATCATGAATAATCTCCCCTATCAAATTTAATTGTTGGCCCGATCATGAGAGCCAGCAGTAGTCCAATCATGGTTCTCAATAACAATGGGATCAGGAACTTGCTGGGAAATGCGAACTTTTAAAATGGTGTCACATTCACACGTTATGGTCAAAGGTTTGTTAACAACTAAACATTAGACTTACTATATGGCAAAACTATGTAAACAACCCTCCAAATTATAGAGCTCAGGTATTTCCAGTGAAGTGTATACTGTTACTGATACAGCATAAGAAGGCATACTAAACAATTGGGTGGTTTCGGTATGGGGGAAGAACCTTTTTTGTTCCAGAATGACTGTACCCATGTGCCCATAAAGGCATGGTGTAAACAGTTTGTTGTGCAGGAACTCGACAAAGCCCTGACCTCAACCCTACAAGGGGTCTTCTCTTCCAACCTGACCTCACGAACTTTCTTTTGGCTTATTGGGCAGATATTGAACATCTTTAGAATGATCAAGGTCTTCTCATCCAACCTGACCTCTCGAAGGTTCTTTTGGATTATTGGGCGGATATTGAACATCTTTAGAATGATCCAGGTCTTCTCATCCAACCTGACCTCACGAAGGTTCTTTTGGCTTATTGGGCAGATATTCAACATCTTTAGAATGATCCAGGTCTTCTCATCCAACCTGACCTCACGAAAGTTCTTTTGGATTATTGGGCGGATATTGAACATCTTTAGAATGATCCAGGTCTTCTCATCCAACCTGACCTCACGAAGGTTCTTTTGGATTATTGGGCGGATATTGAACATCTTTAGAATGATCCAGGTCTTCTCATCCAACCTGACCTCACGAAGGTTCTTTTGGCTTATTGGGCAGATATTCAACATCTTTAGAATGATCCAGGTCTTCTCATCCAACCTGACCTCTCGAAGGTTCTTTTGGCTTATTGGGCAGATATTCAACATCTTTAGAATGATCCAGGTCTTCTCATCCAACCTGACCTCACGAAAGTTCTTTTGGATTATTGGGCGGATATTGAACATCTTTAGAATGATCCAGGTCTTCTCATCCAACCTGACCTCACGAAGGTTCTTTTGGATTATTGGGCAGATATTGAACATCTTTAGAATGATCCAGGTCTTCTCATCCAACCTGACCTCTCGAAGGTTCTTTTGGCTTATTGGGCGGATATTGAACATCTTTAGAATGATCCAGGTCTTCTTATCCAACCTGACCTCACGAAGGTTCTTTTGGCTTATTGGGCAGATATTGAATATCTTTAGAATGATCCAGGTCTTCTCATCCAACCTGACCTCTCGAAGGTTCTTTTGGATTATTGGGCAGATATTGAACATCTTTAGAATGATCCAGGTCTTCTCATCCAACCTGACCTCTCGAAGGTTCTTTTGGCTTATTGGGCGGATATTGAACATCTTTAGAATGATCCAGGTCTTCTCATCCAACCTGACCTCACAAAGGTTCTTTTGGCTTATTGGGCACAAATTGAACTTCTTTAGAATAATCCAGGTCTTCTCATCCAACCTGACCTCACAAAGTTTATTTTGGATTATTGGGCAGATATTGAACATCTTTAGAATGATCCAGGTCTTCTCATCCAACCTGACCTCACGAAGATTCTTTTGGATTATTGGGCAGATATTGAACATCTTTAGAATGATCCAGGTCTTCTCATCCAAACTGACCTCACGAAGGTTCTTTTGGATTATTGGGCAGATATTGAACATCTTCAGAAAAATCCAGGTCTTCTCATCCAACCTGACCTCACAAAGGTTCTTTTGGCTTATTGGGCAGATATTGAACATCTTTAGAATGATCCAGGTCTTCTCATCCAACCTGACCTCACGAAGGTTCTTTTGGCTCATTGGGCACAAATTGCCCTAGACACACTCCAAAATCCTGTGGAAAGTCTTCCTAGAAAAGTGGAGGCTGTTGTAGCCCGAATGGGGGCAACTACATATTGACGGCCATGGTTTTGAAATGGGATGTCCAACAAGCCCATATAGGTGTGATGGGCAGGTATTCACAATGGTATTCTGGGAATATAAGCAGGCAATCTTTTAGGTTAAAATATACCCTCATCAGATGACATCAGTATGGGAAAATAATTATATAGATGAAGATCATATTAGATTACTCCATATGTTCAACCACAGCCATTAGCACGAGTACAGAATTTCAGGGTCAGGTACTATGTTCCATGACAGGAAGGACCTGGCTTGAAACATGCTTATAGCTGTAGTTCCATAATTGAAGTAATCCTCTGAACTGCTAGAAAACTCCTGGAGGAATGTGGATGTGTCATATTCTAGCTGTTTTGGAAGGACAACAGTTTCTTGAGGCCAAGAAGGTAATATTTAAAAAAAATATATTTTTAGGATCTTCCCTGATGTTTGATGTTGTTTTAAACTTATCTGCCCTTAACTACCCCAAGTAAGTTCTATGACCTTGCATAGTTGCCCAAACCTTTACAAGTTTGCATAGCTGCCCAACCCTTTACATGTTTGCATAGCTGCCCAACCCTTTACATGTTTGCATAGCTGCCCAATTATATGTTTTTGAATTATGTCCAATAGAAATCCATTGAGTTCTTCCAGATTATAAGGCAGTATAGGGAGGAGTCCTTCAAGTTGGCCGACAACCCCACTTGAAGACCAAACGCTACGTCCAGGAGGGGTCCGCGATGCCATGCTCTGGGTTGCAGGTGAAGGAGATGGTTATGGCATATCGAGTACCCCAACTCACTTTTTCTACGCGGTGCAGGTTTTCTGATCCAGACGTGAAGAAAGACAGGCGGCCTGGAAGAAACATTGGATGATATTAGTATTATGGGAACAATCAAAGACCAAATATTATTTCTTATGTCTCGTCTCACCCACAGCAGACCTAATTCAAAGAAGAATCCCACGTATGCCAAGCGACTGCTAAGGGCTAAAGCCCCGTACACACGATCGGAAATTCCTCCAGCAAAAGTCTGATGTGAGCTCTTGGTCGGAAATTCCAACCGTGTGTACGCTCCATCGGACTTTCGCTGGCGCAATTCCCGCCAGCAAAAGATTGAGAGAAGGTTCTCTATTTTTCCGACAGAAAAAGTTCAGATCGGAATTTCCGATCGTCTGTAGCAATTGCGACGCACAAAACTCCTACGCATGCTCGGAAACAATTCGACGCATGCTCGGAAGCATTGAACTTCATTTTCTCGGCTCGTCGTAGTGTTGTATGTCACCGCGTTCTTGGCGGTCGAAAGTTCAGAGAGTGTGACTGTGTGTATGCAAACCAAGCTTAAGCGGAATTCCGTCTGAAAAAATATCCAAGATGTTTCTGACGGAAATTCCGCTCGTGTGAACGGGGCACTAAAGGTCAGCCATCAAATATTAACTGCAAAGACAAGCTACAATATATACAATATATATATATATATACACACACACATAGTGGGTATAGAAAGAATCACCCCTTTAATATAATCACATTTTGTTGTTTTGCAACCTAAAATGAAGACAGACACAGTTTTTGTTTTGGCCAACTGTATTTACCCAGTTTAACTTATAACATCCAAGTGAAAGCTATAACCCCAACACGTCAGAAAAAAATAAAATAAAATCTAAAACAGAATCATTGACTTGGAAAAAGGATCACCCCCCCTTCTAAAAATGACTTGTAAACTCAATCAGGTGTAGCTAATCGGCACACACATCCATTTGACTTTTAACTGTGATCGGCTGCGGTTATTTGGATTGGCTCAAATGAAAATAACTTTCCTGGAGCATTTCAGTCCTCGTGGTGCAACTGAAGCAAACAATCAACTATTGGTGGCATGGCACCGTCACCGGGATCTCCAGGATAAAGTTGTGGACAGGTACAAGTCAGAAGATGGATAGAAAAAAAAAAAAAAAAAAAACTCAAAGGCTTTACCAATGCCTGGAAGCACAGTGAAGTCTATTATTAAGAAGGTATTTGGTACAACACAGACCCTCCCTGGATCAGTCAAACCGATATTCCCATCGCACACGTTCCTGGTATCTGTGGCTCATGAAGTAGCCGGTGCTGCAGCGATTACCAGTTGGGTCCTGGAAACATCAAACAAGCGTACAGATTCGCCGGCACACCACGGATCGACAATTTTTTTCGTCCAAAAGGTTTAATGAAGAGAATCACATCACAAAAGAAAGTGCAACGTTTCGGAGCCGCGTAGGAGCCCTTCGTCATGGCATGTGAACGCGCCCCTTCCCCGCCGAGCATTGCACGCACACATGAAAACGCCTTGGAAAACGGTCGATCTGTAGAGCGAGAGCAATAATTCCAGCCCTAGACCTCTTGTAACTCAAAACATGCAAACTGTATAGTTTTTTAAACATCGCCTATGGAGATTTTTAAGGGTAAAAGTTTGTCGCCATTCCACGAGCGGGGGGCGCAATTTTGAAGCGCGACATGTTGGGTATTCATTTACTCGGCGTAACATTATCTTTCACAATATAAAAAAAAAAATTGGGCTAATTTTACTGTTGTCTTATTTTTTAATTCAAAAAACTGTATTTTTTTCCAAGAAAGTGCGCTTGTAAGACTGTTGCGCAAATACGGTGTGACAGAAAATATTGCAACGACCGCCATTTTATTCTCTAAAGTGTTAGAAAAAATAAAATTATAATGTTGGGGGGGGGGGGGGGTTAATTTTCTAGCAAAAAAACAAAACAAAATTGTTTTTAAAAGTTGTAAACAACAAATCTCCAGAAGAGGCTCGTCCTTAAGTGGTTAAATATATATATATATATATATATATATATACACACATATATATAGATATATATCTATATACCTTTAGCTATATATCTATATATCTATATATCTATATATAGATATATATACACACATACACTCTTATTTTGACAACATATATTTTATACCTCCTATGCACCCAAAGAGCTCTCATGATCTCATTTTCCACCTCCTCCATTGTTCACAGAGCTCAATGGCTCAAGGCTGAGCACGAGAAGCCAATGAGGAGAGAGCAGAGAGATGAGCTCATCAGTCTACTGCTTCTCCTTTAATTGTCCAGTCACAGGCTTGGGAAGGGACAAATCCTATGTGTTTTACTGACCTGCAGCAGAGAAGAATCAGGTTCCTTGTCCATCCAGCCAGAGTAGTGTAATTTTCAGGACTGGATGGACAGAAATACAAATCCTTTGGCAGGTAAAACAGGCCCCGTATATTTTATTATGCCATTTTTTGAGTTCTACCAGCTACCTGGAGTTGAGTTGTTAGCAGGCATGTACTGGCCACCGGGACTACCGGGAGTTTCCCGGTGGGCCGATGGCTCAGTGGGCCACTCTGATGTAAGGGGGCTGGTGATGGGACACTCTGATGTAAGGGGGCTGCTGATGGGACACTCTAATGTAAGGGGGCTGGTGATGGGACACTCTGATGTAAGGGGGCTGCTGATGGGACACTCTGATGTAAGGGGGCTGGTGATGGGACACTCTGATGTAAGGGGGCTGGTGATGGGACACTCTGATGTAAGGGGGCTAGTGATGGGACACTCTGATGTAAGGGGGCTGGTAATGGGACACTCTGATGTAAGGGGGCTGATGATGGGACACTCTGATGTAAGGGGGCTGGTGATGGGACACTCTGATGTAAGGGGGCTGGTAATGGGACACTCTGATGTAAGGGGGCTGGTGATGGGACACTCTGATGTAAGGGGGCTGGTGATGGGACACTCTGATGTAAGGGGGTTGGTGATGGGACACTCTGATGTAAGGGGGCTGGTAATGGGACACTCTGATGTAAGGGGGCTGGTGATGGGACACTCTGATGTAAGGGGGCTGGTGATGGGACACTCTGATGTAAGGGGGCTAGTGATGGGACACTCTGATGTAAGGGGGCTGGTAATGGGACACTCTGATGTAAGGGGGCTAGTGATGGGACACTCTGATGTAAGGGGGCTGGTAATGGGACACTCTGATGTAAGGGGGCTGATGATGGGACACTCTGATGTAAGGGGGCTGGTGATGGGACACTCTGATGTAAGGGGGCTGGTGATGGGACACTCTGATGTAAGGGGGTTGGTGATGGGACACTCTGATGTAAGGAGGCTGGTGATGGGACACTCTGATGTAAGGGGGCTGGTGATGGGACACTCTGATGTAAGGGGGTTGGTGATGGGACACTCTGATGTAAGGGGGCTGGTGATGGGACACTCTGATATAAGGGGGCTGGTGATGGGACACTCTGATGTAAGGGGGCTGGTGATGGGACACTCTGATGTAAGGGGGCTGGTGATGGGACACTCTGATGTAAGGGGGCTGGTGATGGGACACTCTGATGTAAGGGGGTTGGTGATGGGACACTCTGATGTAAGGGGGCTGGTGATGGGACACTCTGATGTAAGGGGGCTGGTGATGGGACACTCTGATGTAAGGGGGCTGCTGATGGGACACTCTGATGTAAGGGGGCTGGTAATGGGACACTCTGATGTAAGGGGGCTAGTGATGGGACACTCTGATGTAAGGGGGCTAGTGATGGGACACTCTGATGTAAGGGGGCTAGTGATGGGACACTCTGATGTAAGGGGGCTAGTGATGGGACACTCTGATGTAAGGGGGCTGGTAATGGGACACTCTGATGTAAGGGGGCTAGTGATGGGACACTCTGATGTAAGGGGGCTGGTAATGGGACACTCTGATGTAAGGGGGCTGATGATGGGACACTCTGATGTAAGGGGGCTGGTGATGGGACACTCTGATGTAAGGGGGCTGGTGATGGGACACTCTGATGTAAGGGGGTTGGTGATGGGACACTCTGATGTAAGGGGGCTGGTGATGGGACACTCTGATGTAAGGGGGCTGGTGATGGGACACTCTGATGTAAGGGGGTTGGTGATGGGACACTCTGATGTAAGGGGCTGGTAATGGGACACTCAAAATGTAAGTGGGCCGGTCTGGATGAAGTCCAGGGCCAAATTTCTGTCCCAGTCCAGCCCTGGTTGTTAGCGGGATTCAGTGGCTTACTCTTGTACTGGTGTTACTTCCCATTCACTCTGATCTAACGTGTCCGTGGCACCCTCCCCCCCCCCCTCCCCCTCCAGAGAACAAGCGAAAGCCTTCAGAGACTGCAACACGACGCAAGATGAAAATAATGAATCCAATTTGCGGGTACTTCGGTAAATTCTTGCCACGCAGCTGAAAAGGCTCTGAGGACCTCTGGAATTAACCCCTGAGAGACTGGAGGCAACCAGCTGAGCCTCCCCCCCCCCCCTGGGGCTTTGGAGATTTTCTCTTCCGCTAATAAACCATGGGGGGGGGGATTATTCGCAGGGCGCCGTACAGAGGAGAACAGCAAAGAAAATAATTACACTGCGGAGTCTGTTCAGGAACAATTTGATAATTACTAATTATACAAAAATTCGATGGTTCTCTGAACGTTGCGGTCTCGCAGGCTTTCATGGGGTATACAATGGGATGTAAACAATTACGCATTTAGAGTCACTATAATAATAATAATAATATACACAATCCAGCATTCCTATCTGTTCTCCTTCATATGTCTCCTACCCCCCCCCCCCCCGAGCAATCACAGCCAGACATAATGGGAATCTCCGGTCTGATCATCTTTTAATACTTAGGTGTTGCCGCCTCTGGGGCCTTTCACAAAGGAGTGTCTATGTAATGACCGATCATTGCACACAGGTGACATCATTTCACTAATTATGTGACTTCTGAAGGTAATTGGTGACACCAGAGCTTTTTATGGGTGGGGGGGGGGGGTGAATACATACGCACATGCCAATTATCAGTTTTTTTTTATTTCTGAAAAATAGTTTTCTGTTTATATTCTTCTCATTTTAAACACGCAGTTCCTACATTTACACTCGATATTTATTCCATGAAATCTGTTCTTCAGAATAATAAGAAAATAATTGTACATCAGAGATTGCGGGGGGGGGAGCTTTCACCTTCTCGGTCATGCTGGAGCGATTTCTCTGCGTTATGCGCCCCGCCGGCTCTTTGAATGGCCCTCCGTCGATCACTTATACCCGGAACGTTCAGCTGCTGCTCGGGAAAACTGCGCAGCTTCTTTGCGCGCCACAGGAGGGGAGATTCAAAACAAAAAGGAATTCTGCTGCCGTACGGCATCGCGGAGGGGGGGGCGGCCTTTCATTCATTTTGTGACGTGCCACCTGAATAACGCTCCCTTCCTTTCCAACCCGTCATCCAGATCCTCGACACATCCGCTAAACGGATTAGGCAAAACAAAAGACTCAATAATAAGCGAGCAATGCGAAAACCATTCATCTTCATTATTTATGCTTTTGTTGGGATGACAAAATAATTTCCTCGATATTTTGTTTAAACAAAGCTTGATGCCAACTCCTCGCCTCTGCTGGGTGTAGAAGACCGAGTAGTTGTTGTTGTAGGCCATCCGGTTTATAAATGAAATTGGGTGTCATGTATTAAAGGCGCACATCTCACATGTACACACAGACCAGGGCCAAACAGAAGCCAACCAACCTACCAGCAGGCCCGGACTGGCCATAGGGCACAGCGGGCATTTGGGCTGCCTGGATAGGAGCGGTGGCATATAAAGGAACCAATCCGTCCATTTATCTCCTGCAGCCGCTAAATGCCTGCTTCTCCTCCTCTCCCTCCTGCTGGCATTCAGCGGCTGCAAAAGAGAAATGGACGGATCAGTTCCTCTATATGTCGCCCCCCCCCCCCAATCCACCTCCTGCTGCCCCAAGATCCTATGTACTCCCCTGGTGGCCGCTTTGTTTTCCTCCCCTCCTCCCCTGCAGCGCTGTGTCCCCCCCAAATGACTTTGTCCATTCATAAATGAGGTCTAGTAAACTGTTTACTATGCTTCGGTTTATGAATGAACAGGAAGCCTCTGTACACTGTCGGGTTTCCCCACCCCCCCCCCAACCTCAGCTGCTGCGAGACAGAATTCAGAGAGTCGTGGTTAATGATTCTTACTCTGAATGGTCTAAGGTTATCAGTGGTGTACCCCAAAGAAGGTTCAGTGTTATCAGTGGTGTACCCCAAAGTTCAGTGTTATCAGTGGTGTACCCCAAGGTTCAGTGTTATCAGTGGTGTACCCCAAAGAAGGTTCAGCGTTATCAGTGGTGTACCCCAAAGTTCAGTGTTATCAGTGGTGTACCCCAAGGTTCAGTGTTATCAGTGGTGTACCCCAAGGTTCAGTGTTATCAGTGGTGTACCCCAATGTTCAGTGTTATCAGTGGTGTACCCCAAGGTTCAGTGTTATCAGTGGTGTACCCCAAGGTTCAGCGTTATCAGTGGTGTACCCCAAGGTTCAGTGTTATCAGTGGTGTACCCCAAGGAAGGTT
This sequence comes from Lithobates pipiens, assembly GCF_037356315.1. Classification (NCBI taxonomy): domain Eukaryota; kingdom Metazoa; phylum Chordata; class Amphibia; order Anura; family Ranidae; genus Lithobates; species Lithobates pipiens. The sequence continues at coordinate 2,836,829 of NW_027507789.1, forward strand.
CAGTGTTATCAGTGGTGTACCCCAAGGTTCAGTGTTATCAGTGGTGTACCCCAATGTTCAGTGTTATCAGTGGTGTACCTCAAGGTTCAGTGTTATCAGTGGTGTACCCCAAGGTTCAGTGTTATTAGTGGTGTACCCCAAGCTTCAGTGTTATCAGTGGTGTACCCCAAGCTTCAGTGTTATCAGTGGTGTACCCCAAGGTTCAGTGTTATCAGTGGTGTACCTCAAGGTTCAGTGTTATTAGTGGTGTACCCCAAGGTTCAGTGTTATTAGTGGTGTACCTCAAGGTTCAGTGTTATTAGTGGTGTACCCCAAGGTTCAGTGTTATTAGTGGTGTACCCCAAGGTTCAGTGTTATTAGTGGTGTACCCCAAGGTTCAGTGTTATTAGTGGTGTACCCCAAGGTTCAGTGTTATCAGTGGTGTACCTCAAGGTTCAGTGTTATTAGTGGTGTACGCCAAGGTTCAGTGTTATTAGTGGTGTACGCCAAGGTTCAGTGTTATCAGTGGTGTACCCCAAGGTTCAGTGTTATCAGTGGTGTACCTCAAGGTTCAGCGTTATCAGTGGTGTACCTCAAGGTTCAGTGTTATTAGTGGTGTACCTCAAGGTTCAGTGTTATTAGTGGTGTACCTCAAGGTTCAGTGTTATTAGTGGTGTACCTCAAGGTTCAGTGTTATCAGTGGTGTACCCCAAGGTTCAGTGTTATTAGTGGTGTACCCCAAGGTTCAGTGTTATTAGTGGTGTACCTCAAGGTTCAGTGTTATCAGTGGTGTACCCCAAGGTTCAGTGTTATTAGTGGTGTACCCCAAGGTTCAGTGTTATTAGTGGTGTACCTCAAGGTTCAGTGTTATTAGTGGTGTACCCCAAGGTTCAGTGTTATTAGTTGTGTACCCCAAGGTTCAGTGTTATCAGTGGTGTACCCCAAGGAAGGTTCTGTGTTATCAGTGGTGTACCCCAAGGTTCAGCGTTATTAGAGGTGTACCTCAAGGTTCCTCTGTAATGAATAGGGTCAGTGATTTGTACTGATCACGGACTTCATAACTGAGGCATAGTAAACTGTGTTTTCTATGCTGCAGTTCCTTTTTAATCTCCTTTCTCTATCTGAAAGGTGAAACATCAGATGTCTGTTTAGACCCCAGATATGTCGCAAAAGCCGGGGGTGCTAAAAAAAAAAAAAAATACAATTTATTAAATAGTGAAAAAAAAAATGGTTAAAAAAATAAAAAATAAAAAACAAAACAAAAAATGAGAAGGAACTACCCGGATCCCAAAGGTTGCACTTGCCGCCAAGCTCTGGCATTCCCTCGCCGGGCTCCAAGTGAAGGGACAGTCCTGACTGGGAGTCCAACAAGAGACCCCGGAGCAGCAAGGCAAGTCACCGTGCGGTCTACACGGTATAGGCTGCATTCCGTCACTCGCACACAGCAGTCCTTCCATAACACACACAGGTTTTTTTTTTTTTTTTTTTTAACTTAACCTTTATTTTTCAATACATAGGAGACAAACAGTCCCCTGTGTGATGATTTTTAGGTGACAGGTTCTCTTTATTGAGATATCCGGGGTATAAAAGACCCCCCAATGTCTCCCCTGTACTCCACTGAATGTTTTGCAATGCAGATCGCTTGGCAAAACATCCGAGCCAAGGACCCCGAGAGCTTGACCCGGAAGTGACATCAGAGACAACGCTTTCAGGGTCACAAGAAGAAGGGGAGGAGAGCGGGCGTGTGTCCGCTCCTCTCCTTACCCTCTACCCACGGAGAGCCTGGGCCCGCCAATGGGCAGGCTGAGCCTGTAAAGCATGGCGGAGCGCTGCGGCGGGTGGGTGCGCTGGTAACAGGGGGAGGGGCGGTATGTGAGCGATCGAGCAGCAATGCAAAAAAAACATCTCTGGCTGTGAAAGGGTTAAATCCGAAACAAATCAGCTTCTAGGCCTTTGATCGCTTTACAGGAGCCGTAGAAGAGAATTGTAATTGTATTACATCAGGAGTGTGGTGTCATTACAAGCGAGCTGCCGCAGTTCTGTCGAGCCTCTCCCAGCAACAAAACATCAGCACTATAGAGATTTATTGCCGGCCGACGGCACCCAGCAATAGATGACTATTAGAAGCGATACTAAGAATAAATATAAAAAAAACAAAAAAAAAAAAAACAAATACAAAAGTATTACTTCCCCGGGTTGTAACAATGGAAAGATTTGTCCGACATCCACATTCATCGCAAGCATGTAAGGGGGACGCAACGTTATTAAAATATTTATAAATCGCAAAACTGTGAAAAAGTCGCCGTCGTGCTGATTTTGCTCTCTCTTCATCCCAACTTGTTCTTGTTTAATGTTGCTGCAACAATTTACGGAAAGCAATTTTTATTCCCGCGTGTGTGCGCCGCAGAGCGCCGCGGAAAGGAGAACGAAAGGCACAGCTTTGCTTTGAACTTTACCATTCTGCTACATTTCATAAATATTAGAGAAGTGCAATTCGTTTTTTTTTTTTTTTTTAGGAATTTCGACAAATTTGTTAATTTGAACATTCGTACATTTGAATTTTCGAAAGTTCGTAAATAAGAATATTCGTGAATTTCAAAACTCAGAGATTCGGAAAATTCTAAATTCTGAAAACCAGAAAATGTGAAAATCTTTAATAACAACTAATAAGAACTATTGCTAAGTATTAAATTATAGTAGAGCTGCACAATTAATCGTCAAGAATCGTTATCGCGATCTGGACTAAAGTGTTTCGCAATTCTTTCTATACAAAGAATTCTCTCGGCTCCTCTGAAGCCATCAAAAGAAAGAGAAAAACTGGGCAGTCTGCCAAGAATCACACGGTTCACACAGGGGGCAACACGACTTGCCGTGCCGCGACCTGCCGCGACCTTAGCGGCGACTTGCTAATGACTTCTGTATAGAAGTCAATGGAAGTCGCCCGAGGTCGCCAAAAGTAGTACAGGAACCTTTTTTCTAAGTCGGAGCGACTCGAGTCGCTCCTCTTAGAACGGTTCCGTAGTACAGAACGGGGGCGACTTGTCAGGTCGCGGCACGGCAAGTCGTGTCGCCCCCTGTGTGAACCGAGCCTTAGAGCCGGTTCACACAGGGGCGACTCAGATTCGACTTCAAGTCGCCCCAAGTCACCTCAGGTCGCACAATATGTAGAAATCAATGGAAGTGAATGGAGCCGTCTTAGGCTCGGTTCAAACAGTGGGCGGCACGACTTGCAGCGCCACGACCTGCACACGATCAGCGGCGACTTGCAAAACGACTTCTGTATAGAAGTCAATGCAAGTCGCCTGAAGTCGCCCCAAAGTAGTACAGGAACCTTTTTTCTAAGTCGGAGCGACTTGAGTCGCTCCTATTAGTACGGTTCCATAGTACAGAACGGAGCGCGACTTGTCAGGCAGCGAAGTCGCCTGGACAAGTCGCCCCTGTGTGAACCGAGCCTTAATGCACACTACTGAAGTCGCTCTGACTTCAGAAAAGGTTCCTGTACTACTTCAATCCAACTTGTAGGCGACCGGTACCCATTGATTTCAATGGAGGTCGCCTCCAAGTCAGATCTCTGTCTATACGGAGGCGACTCTCAGAGAATTATCAGCTCTCAAAAGGAGTTCCCCCCTGAGAGCTCATTCTCTGATTGGCCATGGCAAGTCGCCTGGCCTGGGGCGACTTAAAGTAGTGTTCCAAGTCACGTCCAAGTCACGTCCAAGTCGCGTCCAAGTCGCGTCCAAAAGTCGTGTTGCCCCTGTGTGAACCGAGCGTTGAAGTATAAACATTGTAACAATTTGTCAATGGAATAGACTTTGTGTGTGAGTGAGGAAAGTTTAACCACTTAGAGTGGAGGGACACAATATAATAAAAAATGTCATTAATATTCTTAAAAAAATTGTAAAATAAATACAGAAAAACCCCAAAAAACACACGATTGGATTTTCCGACAACAAAACAGTGGAAAACCGTCGGAAAAGCCGATCGTGTGTATGGGCCATAAGAGTTCCCTTCACTGGAACTAAGGGGCCAAGCCCAACCCCTGACAAACAGCCCCCCCACTCCATAATCCCCCCCCCTCCACCAAACGATTTGGACCAGTGCACAAAAAAAGGTCTATAAAAGACATAAATCAACGAGTTTAGGATGGAGGAACATGACCGAGTCCTGACCTCAACCTGATAAAACACCTTTGGGATGAATTACAGCGGAGACTGCGAGCCAGGCCTTCTCCTCCAACATCAGTGCCTGACCTCACAAATGCTCTTCTGGAAGAACGGTCAAACATTCCCATAGACACCCTCCTAAACCTTGTGGACGGCCTTCCCAGAAGAGTTGAAGCTGTTATATCTGCAAAGGGCCAACTCAATATTGAACCCTCCGGACTAAGACTGGGGGGGCCATTACAGGTCATGTGTGTGTAAAGGCAGGCGTCCCAATACTTTTGGTAATATTGTGTATTCCTCCTACTGATGCCAATGATGGGGCACTATTCCTCCCACTGACACCAATGATGGGACACTATTCCTCCCACTGACACCAATGATAGGGCACTATTCCTCCCACTGATACCAATGATGGGGCATTATTCCTCCCACTGATACCAATGATAGGGCATTATTCCTCCCACTGACACCAAAGATGGGGCACTATTCCTCCCACTGACACCAATGATGGGACACTATTCCTCCCACTGACACCAATGATAGGGCACTATTCCTCCCACTGACACCAATGATGGGGCACTATTCCTCCCACTGACACCAATGATGGGGAAATATTCCTTCTACTGACACCAATGATGGGGCACTATTCCTCCCACTGACACCAATGATGGGGCACTATTCCTCCCACTGACACCAATGATGGGGCACTATTCCTCCCACTGACACCAATGATGGGGCACTATTCCTCCCACTGACACCAATGATGGGGAAATATTCCTCCCACTGACACCAATGATGGGGCACTATTCCTCCCACTGACACCAAAGATGGGGCACTATTCCTCCCACTGACACCAATGATGGGGCACTATTCCTCCCACTGACACCAATGATGGGGCACTATTCCCCCACTGATACCAATGATGGGGCACTATTCCTCCCACTGACACCAATGATGGGGCACTATTCCTCCCACTGATACCAATGATGGGGAACTATTCCACCCACTGACACCAATGATGGGGCACTATTCCTCCCACTGATACCAATGATGGGGAACTATTCCACCCACTGACACCAATGATGGGACACTATTCCTCCCCAACTGACACCAATGATGGGACACTATTCCACCCACTGATACCAATGATGGGGAACTATTCCTCCCACTGACATTAAAGATAAGGGCATTTTGCTACCCACTAATACCAATGATGAGCCACTACTGACAACAGGGGGGCTAATGTATGTATTTTTTTTACTTTCACTGACCACCAAGCCTGAGGGCATTATCTACTCTGAGTGAGTGACTTGTATAGCGCTACCTATGCGAACTGAATCGCCTCAGGGCACTTTCTTGCCACCAGAGTCCATCTGCTGCTTTTTTTTTTTGCGTGGTCCTTTACCCCGTAAGGTCCTGACACGCTTACGAACACATACAACATTGACCTACACATATTAAGGCCAATTTTTTTTTAGACAAGGTCTAATTAACCTCCCTGCATGTCTTTGGAGTGTGGGAGGAAACCGGAGTGCCCGGAGGAAACCCACGCAGGCACAGGGAGAACATGCAAACTCCAGGCAGATGGTGTCGTGGTCGGGATTTGAACCAGCGACCCTATTGCTGCTAGGTGAAAGTGCTAACCACTACACTACTGTGCCGCCCACTACACCACTGTGCCGCCCCACTACACCACTGTGCTCAATGGTCACAGTCCGGTCCTCCTAAAGTCTGAAAGGCAGTAAACTTGCCCTTTGTTTATAAAGTTTGGAGACCCCTGGGGGTGGGACTATAAAGCCTAAAATATGCGCAGTAGAGACATCCCTGAAAACCCCCCCCCCCCCCCGTCTCTGGACCCAGCGGCGGTTAGATATAAACTTCAGGCAATCAGCTAAATATGCGAATAAAACACATAAATGGGAGCCGATTTATTGTGTATTATTGGATTTGATGGTAGAACGCGCTCCGTGAATGAGCGTGAATGGGTTACAGCTGCACCTGTACCTCTATAGCACACGCGGGTGTTGAGTGTTGTGACTTGCAAAAATAGAACAAGAATAAGCTCCATGTACGCATTTATCTGGTGGGAGAGAATTATGACAATAAACGATTGTGCATCTGAATTAATTGAGTGTGTGAAATGCCACGCAACTGCGCTGTCTTCAAGATGGCATTAACAAAGCAAATCCAGCTGGAAGTATTGCTGCTCATAACATGATCTATAATGAGGGTTCAAACAGCGCATTCAACTGCTGCATCTGTTCTACGAGAAAACGTACGAAATGCCAAAAGGTCAACTGGACCCAAAACTGACGCTGCTGGGAAAACCAACATACTGGCTTCCTATACAGTGCCTTGCGAAAGTATTCGGCCCCCTTGAACTTTTCAACCTTTTGCCACATTTCAGGCTTCAAACTTAAAGATATAAAATTTGTATTTTCTGTGAAGAATCACCAACAAGTGGGACACAATTGTGAAGTGGAATGAAATCTATTGGATATTTTAAACTTTTTTAGCAAATAAAAAACTGAAAAGTGGGGCGTGCAAAATGATTCGGCCCCTTTACTTTCAGTGCAGCAAACTCCCTCCAGAAGTTCAGTGAGGATCTCTGAATGATCCAATGTTGTCCTAAATGACTGATGGTGATAAATAGAATCCACCTGTGTGTAATCAAGCCTCTGTATAAATGCACCTGCTCTGTGATAGTCTCAGGGTTCTGTTGAAAGCACAGAGAGCATCATGAAGACCAAGGAACACACCAGGCAGGTCCGTAATACTGTTGTGGAGAAGTTTAAAGCCGGATTTGGATACAAAAAGATTTCCCAAGCTTTAAACATCCCAAGGAGCACTGTGCAAGCCATCATTTTGAAATGGAAGGAGTATCAGACCACTGCAAATCTACCAAGACCTGGCCGTCCCTCTAAACTTTCAGCTCAGACAAGGAGAAGACTGATCAGAGATGCAGCCAAGAGGCCCATGATCACTCTGGATGAACTGCAGAGAAGTACAGCTGAGGTGGGAGAGTCTGTCCATAGGACAACAATCAGTCGTACACTGCATAAATCTGCCCTTTATGGAAGAGTGGCAAGAAGAAAGCCATTTCTCAAAGATATCCATAAAAAGTCTCATCTAAAGTTTGCCACAAGCCACCTGGGAGACACCAAACATGTGGAAGAAGGTGCTCTGGTCAGATGAAACCAAAATCCAACTTTTTGCCCACAATGCAAAACGATATGTTTGGCGTAAAAGCAACAGAGCTCATCACCCTCAACACACCATCCCCACTGTCACACATGGTGGTGGCAGCATCATGGTTTGGGCCTGCTTTTCTTCAGCAGGGACAGGGAAGATGGTTAAAATTGAGGGGAAGATGGATGCAGCCAAATACAGGACCATTCTGGATGAAAACCTGTTGGAGTCTGCAAAAGACCTGAAACTGGGACGGAGATTTATCTTCCAACAAGACAATGATCCCAAACATACAGTAAAATCTACAAAGGAATGGTTCACAAATAAACGTATCCAGGTGTTAGAATGGCCAAGTCAAAGTCCAGACCTGAATCCAATCGAGAATCTGTGGAAAGAGCTGAAAACTGCTGTTCACAAACGCTCTCCATCCAACCTCACTGAGCTCCAGCTGTTTTGCAAGGAAGAATGGGCAAGAATTTCAGTCTCTCGATGTGCAAAACTGATAGAGACACCCCAAGCGACTTGCAGCTGTAATCGCAGCAAAAGGTGGCTCTACAAAGTATTAACGCAAGGGGGCCGAATCATTTTGCACGCCCCACTTTTCATTTTTTTATTAGTTAAAAAAAGTTTCAAAAATCCAATAGATTTCGTTCCACTTCACAATTGTGTCCCACTTGTTGGTGATTCTTCACAAAAAATAAAATTTTTATATCTTTATGTTTGAAGCCTGAAATGTGGCAAAAGGTTGAAAAGTTCAAGGGGGCCGAATACTTTCGCAAGGCACTGTATCTCTCTCAGAGACTCCCCCCGACACCAGAATTTCCAGGTTTTGTCTGGCCGCGCCAACCATTTTGAAGCCAAACCATCAGAATTCTCCAAAATAAAACCAGCTACTGGTCAGCTGTGACAGGGTGAGGACATCGCACCTTGCAGGGGGTGGAGAAACAGAAAGGGTGGCACCACGGGTGATTCTAGGGGGCAGAAGATGCTAAAAGCTTCATCCAACCAACCGGTACCAACTCAACATAGAAATATAGCATTAGGTTGTATAGAGGGTGGTTGTGTTTATTCATTTTTTCTTTTTTTTTTTTGTACTTTTGTTTGAGTTTATATTTCATTTGCTGCATTTGGATTATTTCTGTACAGTCGTTTTGCATTCTTTGTTACTTTTTTTCACTCGAAACATAAAGTACTCCAAGTACTCACCACCCCTACTCTCTCCCAAGCCCATCCTTACACCATTCCATGCCCCTTCTGAAAAGGGACCTGTGATAGGTGGTGTCCAATGTGGATCTTGTGTGCTGAGGATTCAGGTGAAAACTTAGCCCTTGTACACACGATCGGAGATTCCGTCGGAATGTGTCCTATCGGATCGTGTTGTGCATTTTTACCACTAGCCACCGACTTAAGGGGTGTTTTTCCCCATTGATCCCCCAATGAATTCGTCTTAGCAGGGGCTCCCCAAGACCCAAAAATAATTTCAAGAATTCCTCTTATGCCGCGTACACACATAGCAGACTATCCGGCGGACTTTCCGAACGAGCTACTTGCCCACACACAGCACTTTTCCCTCGGACTAATACGGCGTACTAAGTCCGCTGGACTATCCGCCATACTTTTGAAATGAACGGACTCGCCCACACACGCGGTGGAAAGTCCGCTCAATTTGAGCGCGTCTCCAGGTAGCCAGGGCCAGCGCCCCCTCCTGTTGAGGGCACGCGGCCTGGCACGGCTCGGGGGGGGGGGGGGGGGGCTCGCTCGTCCCCACCCCCTTTCCTGGCCGGCCGGGTAGCGTGCTCGGACAAGGGTCTGATATAGACCTAGGGGGGACCCCCACACCGATTTTTCGTCTGACGGAATGATTCCGGCAGACTATTCGAACGTGTGTGGGCTGCAGCGGACTTTTGATTTGCAAAAGTCTGACAGACTTTAGAAATGGAACATGTTTCAAATTTTTACGACAGAACTCTGCCGGGACCCGGTTCCTACTGAGAAATCCGCTCGTGTGTGTGCTAGTCTGACGGACTAAAACCGACGCTAGGGCAGCTATTGGCTACTGGCTATGAACTTCCTTATTCTAGTCCAGTCGTACGTCATCACGTTTGAATCCGTCGGACATTGGTGTGATTGTGTGTGGCCAAATCCGTTCATTCGGAAAGTCCGTCAGAACTCCGCCGAAAGTCTGTCAGACTTAGTCCCTCGAAAAGTCTGGTCGTGTGTACGCGGCATAACAGGTTTTCTTCTAAGATTGTCCTGTATTTGTCTCCATCCATCTTCCCATCACCTCTGACCAGCTTCCCTGTCCCTGCTGAAGAAAACCATTCCCACCACATGATGCTGCCACCACCATGTCTCACGGTGGGGATGGTGTGTTCGGGGGATGGGCGGTGTTAGTTTCCCCCACACATAGCGTTTTGCTTTTAGGCCATAAAGTAGAATTTTGGTTTCCTCTGACCAGATCACCTTCTTCCACATGTTTGCTGCCCCCTCCCCCACATGGCTTCTCACAAACTACAAACAGGACTTCTTATGACTTTCTTTCTCCAATGTCTTTCTTCTTGTCACTCTTCCATAAAGGGCAGATTTGTGGAGAGACGACTAATAGTTGTCCTGTGGACAGATTCTCCCCCCTGAGCTGTGGATCTCTGCAGCTCCTCCAGAGTTACCATGGGCCTCTTGGCTCTTCTCTGATGAATGCTCTCCTTGCCCGGCCCGGTCAGTTTAGGTGGACGGCCACGTCTTGGTAGGTTTGCGGTTGTGCCCATACTCTTTCCATTTTCCGATGATGGATTGAACAGAGCTCCGTGAGATGATCAAAGCTTGGGAGATTTTATTATAACCCGACCCTGCTTTATACTTCTCCCCAACTTTATCCCTGACCTGTCTGGTGTGTTCCTTGGCCTTCATGATACTGTTTGTTCACTAAGGGTCTCTAACAAACCTCTGAGGGCTTCACAGAACAGCTGTATTTATACTGAGATTACATTACACACAGGTGGACTCTATTTACTAATTAGGTGACTTCTGAAGGCAATTGTTTCCATTGTCATGGGGGAAAACAAAAAGGAACACCATTGGAATGATGGAAAACATAAATGACCACCACTGTTGTCATGGGGGAAAACAAAAATGACTGCCATTGTCATGGATAAAATGAAAAATGACCACCATTGTTAGTGGGGGGGGGGAACCAAAAATTACTGCGATTGTCAAGGGGGAAAACAAAAATGGCCATCATTGTTATGGGGCATTCATTGATCTGCTCCCTCGAAAAAAAGGATTTCCTCCTCCCCCAATGTGCTAGAAGTGATGGGAAGAGGAACAAGATTAGCAGAAGCTTTTGTCAGGGCTCAGCCCTTCCTTCTCAGAGCTGGCCGCTCAGCTGTCGGCTAATTGCCGTCTCCTCTCTCTCCACAGTGACTCACCTGTTGATGATCCTGCTCGTCAATCCTGCCTACTTAAGCCGTACAGTCCAGAGGAGCTCTGCCTTCGCCTTGGTCAACATCACAGAGACATCTCCTGCATTTCTCTTAAAAGACTTGCTTGGCCGACATCCCTTCTGGCTCCAGATCCTGCTTGCTGTTTTACTGCGTTCATCTCCGGCTCCCTGACGTTTGGCTTGCCTGACTATCCGTTCCGGTTCTTGAACTCTGGCTATGTTTTGACTACGTTTGTTCTATTTACTTTTATTATTAAACAAGTGTGATTTAACTGTACTTCTGTCTCGGACTAATGGTTTCTAACAGCCTTTAAAAGTGAGTAGAAAGAATGCTGCCTTACCACCCAAAGCCTGTGATTGGTGATTGGACAGGTTTGTATATAACCCGTGGAAGCCTGAGGAACTGCAATGTTCAGAGAGTTATTGCTCTATAATTCAGTCATTACCAAGCTGTGTCTGAACAGGCTCCATTTCGTAATTAATTTCTTTTATATTCCGTGCAGCGTCCTGCAATTATTCCCCGTGGTTTACTAGCAGAAGATAAAAATATCGGAAGCCTCAGGGGAGGCTCAGCTGGTTGCCTCCAGTCTCACAGAGGTTATGTCCAGATGGCACAAAAGCTTTGCAGCTGTGCGGAAAAAATTTCCCGAAGTACCCGCAAATTGGATTCATTATTCCTGTTGGAACGGCATTCTCTGAAGGCGCTCACTTGCTTACCTGCAGTTTGGAGGAGGTTCCATCGACACGTTAGATTGGGGTCGATGGGAAGCAATGCTAGAACAAAAGTGAACTGCAAAATCCTGCCAACAACTCAACCTCAGGCAGCTGGCTGAACGTCGGGCTGATAGCGAAGCACACAAAACACACCGGTGCAATACGTGCTGTATACGGGAGCCGGTTTACCTCTACCATATGTAATTCTGACCAACCCGTCCTAAGATGTCCACAGATCTGGTAGCTGCCTCCAGGTTAACCCCCTGCCTTCTCCTCCCATCATGATGTTCTTCGACGGAGCATTATAAAGTGGCTTAAAATCAAGTCAAATTCAGGTACTTAACCACTTGCTTACTGGGCACTTAAACTCCCCCTCCTGCCCAGACCAATTTTCAGCTTTCAGCGCTGATGCACTTTGAATGACAATTGCGCGGTCATACAACACTGTACCCAAATGACATTTTTATCATTTTTTTCCCACAAATAGAGCTTTCTTTTGGTGGTATTTAATTACAGCTCGGAGTTTTATTTTTTGCTAAACAAACAAAAAAAGATGCAAAAATAAAAATAAAAATCATGTTTAATAGTTTGTTATAAAATTTTGCAAACAGGTAATTTTTCTCCTTCATTGAAGTGCGCTGATGAGGCGGCACTGATAGGCTACACCGCTGGGCACTGATAGGCTGCACTGGTGGGCACTGATAGGCTGCACTGGTGGGCACTGATAGGCATAGTTAAGGCGGCACTAATAGGCACAGATAAGGCGGCACTGATGGGCACAGATAAGGCGGCACTGATGGGCAAAGATGGGCACAGATAAGATGGCACGGATGGGTGGCACTGATAGTTACCACTGATAGATGGGACTGATGGGCACTGATAGGTGGCACTGATAGGTGGCACTGATGGGCAATGGTAGATGACACTGATGGGCACGGATATGTGGCACTGGGGTGCAGCACCTTTGTTGAGGCAGATTGTGGGCACTGCTGGGTGGCACTGTGGGCACTGCTGGGTGGCACTTATTTTTTATTGAGGTGGCACTGGCAGGGGTCAGGTGGGCACTGGCAGGGCTGGCCGTGATCGGGACTGATGTCCCGATCACGGCCGCCGCTGATGGGCTCTTTTTTTTTCTCCTCGCGCTGTCAGCACGAGGAGGAATAATAGCCGATTACCAGCTCCGTTGTATCACATGATCAGCTGTCATTGGCTGACAGCTGATCACATGATAAGGGGTCAGGATCGACCCCTTGCTCGGATCGGTGATCAGGCGAGTCTCATAGACTCGCCGATCACAGAGCGTGCTGCACGCGCCCCTCAGGGGGCGCGCAGGCCGCTCGTGCACGGGACGACGTCAATAGACTTAGTCCCGGAAAAGGAGATCCGCGCTGTAGCCGTCATTCGGCTATAGCGCGTGTCTCAAGTGGTTAAAGGGGTTGTAAAGGTAAATGTTTTTTCACCTTAATGCATTCTATGCATTAAGGTGAAAAAACATCTGACACTGCCTGCACCCCCAGCCCCTCCGTTTTACTTACCTCACCCCTTGAAAGTCCCGCGCTCGTCCCCCGACGTCCTTTCCACCGTTCAGCCTAGCGGCTGATTGGCCGGAGTGGATGGATGGAAAGCAGAGCAGCCATTGGCTCGCGCTGCTGTCAATCACATCCACTGACGCAGAGCGCGGCCATGTGATACAGCGAGCGGCTATAGCCACCGGCTGTATCACGGGAGCGCACCCGCAGATGCTCCTCCCAATGTGAGGGAGCTCGCATGAACGTGAGAAGCATCTGAGGGAGGAAGCAGAGACAGCCGCCGAGGGACCCCAGAAGAGCAGGTTCGGGGCCACTCTGTGCAAAACCAGCTGCACAGTGGAGGTAAGTATAACATGTTTGTTATTTAAAAAAAAAAAAAATAATTCACTTTACAATCCCTTTAAAGCAGAACTAAAGAGTGCATACCTAATTGTTCAACGGTTTCTCGCCAGCATCTTCTTCTGAGTGCCAGTCTTCAGGCCTTCTCATTGGCTGGCCGGGGATGACATCACTCCTGCACATGCGCAGAAGCTAGTCATTCTGGCACTCAGAGAGTCAGAGACTGGAGCCAGCACTGTAAGCTGAACTGTGCATGTGCAGCTCAGTGTACAGCATCGATAAAGACAGTGAGCGGGCAGGTAGGGGCATGTTACTGCAGAAGAGACAGTGTATGTCCCGTCTACAATAAAAGCCCGTCCCACTCACGGTTTCTTACTTTGGAACTTTAGTTCCGCTTTAAAGTACTAGTAGCTAAAATACATTTACTTTTTCTCAATACATTTTGTGAGTACCACTGCAAGTCCTGGCAATGATTCTGTGTGTACAACTGGAAGAAGTTGGCAGGGATTCTGTGAGTCCCACTGGAAGTGCTGTCAAAAATTCTGTGAGTCCCACTGGAAGTGCTGGCAAAGGATTCTGTGAGTCTCACTGGAAGTGCTGGCAAGGATTCTGTGAGTCCTACCGGAAGTGCTGTCAAGGATTCTGTGAGTCCCACTGGAAGTGCTGGCAAAGGATTCTGTGAGTCCCACTGGAAGTGCTGGCAGTGATTCTGTGAGTCCCACTGGAAGTGCTGGCAGGGATTCTGTGAGTCCTACCGGAAGTGCTGTCAAGGATTCTGTGAGTCCCACTGGAAGTGCTGGCAAAGGATTCTGTGAGTCCCACTGGAAGTGCTGGCAGTGATTCTGTGAGTCCCACTGGAAGTGCTGGCAGGGATTCTGTGAGTCCCACTGGAAGTGCTGGCAGGGATTCTGTGAGTCTCACTGGAAGTGCTGGCAAGGATTCTGTGAGTCTCACTGGAAGTGCTGGCAAGGATTCTGTGAGTCTCACTGGAAGTGCTGGCAAGGATTCTGTGAGTCTCACTGGAAGTGCTGGCAAGGATTCCGTGAGTCCCACTGGAAGTGCTGGCAAAGGATTCTGTGAGTCCCACTGGAAGTGCTGGCAGTGATTCCGTGAGTCCCACTGGAAGTGCTGGCAAAGGATTCTGTGAGTCCCACTGGAAGTGCTGGCAGGGATTCTGTGAGTCCTACCGGAAGTGCTGGCAGGGATTCTGTGAGTCCCACTGGAAGTGCTGGCAGGGATTCTGTGAGTCTCACTGGAAGTGCTGGCAGGGATTCTGAGTCTCACTGGAAGTGCTGGCAAGGATTCTGAGTCTCACTGGAAGTGCTGGCAAGGATTCTGAGTCCCACTGGAAGTGCTGGCAGGGATTCTGTGAGTCTCACTGGAAGTGCTGGCAAGGATTCTGAGTCCCACTGGAAGTGCTGGCAGGGATTCTGTGAGTCCCACTGGAAGGGAGATTTCTGCAGCGTATTTGGCAAGTACAGAATCGCAGTATATATAAAATAATATGCAAAGTGGTTGGAGGGAAGCTTCAGAATGGCAAAGATGTTTTTATTACAGATTATGTCAGCAGACTGCAGTTCCTCTTTAAGAACGTTTGATGGTTATTTTTTCCGCAGCGACAAAACAATTGAAAGAGCAAAATGGAAATTTTTTCTTGAAAGAATGATTTTCTTAGAGTGAATGTGACTCGGGAAAGACCATTCACTACTAAATTGAAAGTTAAAAGTAAAAATACATTTTGAATTACTTTCAAATGGTATTTATCAAGCTTTTGTCTGTACTGAGAATTTTCTGATTGGCACACATTTCTATTCAGAAATCTCGTGGTGTATGGGGGCAGCTCACCTCCAGTACACACGGTCATGAAACGTATGAAGGTCAGAAGAACGTCACACTGAAGACTTGTTGAGCCAAGTGCCCCTTGTCCGCTGATGATCGGCTTCTGTATAAGGAGCGATGTGGGACGCTTCAGTGTTATTCCATCTTGGCTGGAATTGCTTTCGCTTTGCATAAAACCCGGTTAATAATTTTACTGGTTGCAATTAATAGATTGTGTATCCCTGAAGAGCCCTTTATGACTGCAGCTCCCCACGTCGATCTCTTCCCATCCGATCTCTTCCCATCTCTTCCTACTTATATCTCTTACTTCATACTCAATTCTCTCCTTTTCCACTTTTTTCAAAATTCAGGAAATTCTAACAGTGGGTGGCCCTGCCTGCAATAGATGGATCAAATCTAGGGCAGTTCAGCAGGGACCTCCTGAGATTCTATCAATCTATGGGCAGGCAGGTTATACCGAAGTCCATAAAGAGATCAACTTAGGTGCAACCAGCCTGTTGAATGTTTTCTATGCGATTACTGTTGGCAGCTATAGCTGCTAGCAATAATTGTTGTGTTCTGCTTGCCAGGAAGGCTCCCAGAGTGCGAAGGATAGAGAAACAGGTGTGCAGGGCCAATTTATACTCATGCCTGAGGATAGCTCAGGGCTCCCAGCTTGGAGACAGATCCCATACTGGAGACAGGAGTTAGAGGAGTCAAGAGACAGGCGGTCTCAATCGGGGGTGAGGAGACAGGAGATCTCAATCAGGAGTCGGAGGAGCCCCAGCCAAGAGTCAAGAGACAGGAGGTCTCAAACAGGGGACAAGAGTCAGGGGGTCTCAACCAAGGGACAAGAGACAGGGGGTCTCAACCAGGAGTTAAAGGAGCCCCAGCAGGAGTCATGAAAGAGGAGGTCTCAACCATGATTCATGAGATAGGTAGTCTCAACAGGAGTCAAAGGTGCCCCAGCCAGGAGTCAAGAGACAGGCGGTCTCAATCAGGGGTGAGGAGACAGGAGGTCTCAACTAGGAGTCAGAGGTGCCCCTGCCAAGAGTTAAGAGACAAGAGGACTGAATCAGGGGACAGAGGAGCCCCAGCCAGGAGTCAAGAGACAGGAGGTCACAACCAGGAGTCAAAGGAGCCCCAGCAGGAGTCAAGAGACAGGGGGTGTCAACCAGGAGTCAAAGGAGCCCCAGCCAGGAGTTTTAAGACAGGAGGTCTCAACCAGGAGTCAGAAGCGCCCCAGTCAGGTCTCAAACTGGCGTCAGAGGTGTCTTAGCCAGGAACCAAGAGATCTCTCCCAGGAGTCAGGTTGATTCCTATCGGGATATCCGGAGAACCCTAATCCGGAGTAGGCCCGTGCAGCAGGGTGCTGTGAATAAATGCTAAGAGAGCCAGGTGAACCAGGAGAGCTGGGCAGCACAGTCAGAGGGACTAGTGAGAAGAGCAGCAGTGCTGCCAATAAGGGAGCCAGGTGGCTCAGCATTTTCAGTTGGCTGTTGATGGTGGAAACCTCTGCGTGGGCAATTAATGATTATGTAAACTTTACTTTCCGTTAATAAAAGTGGGCTGCTACACACTGAAGTACAGTTTGGATTGGCGCAACTCATTGAAAAAGCATCTGCCCATAAGTATCATCACCCCAATACCACAACACGCTTTTCTCTTTTGCCCTCTTCTGTTATTTTTTTTCCTCTCCCTTTAATTTCCTTTACTTTTCCTTTTCTGTTTCCTCTCTGTCTTCTCTCTTCCTCTCTATCTTTTCTCTCTCCTTCGCACTCTTCATTGGCTTTGAAATCACGACTAGAGTGGCCTGTAATCCCCTCACCCTCAAGGCTCACATCTAATTGACTGATTGGAAAATCAATAATTAGTATGCAGGGTGGCGGGACGCATGCTGCTTAATCGTTTGTTTGTGGGCAATGAGTGGATGAGCGGGGCATAACTAATTGCAGGCCAGGAAGGGTTGTAGCCCTGGCTGCCTAAATAAAAGTGAATGCGCAAACAGATAACCGACCCGACAGCCGACTTAACAACGGAACAGGAGCTGCAGAGCCCGACGAGATACGTATGAAAAAAACCTCATCATTTGGTTTACTTCACGGCTTGTGATAAATCAGCTGAGAGCAAAAGAGAGCGAGAGAGCAAGGAATACAGGGAAAAAGACCAACGGGAGAAACTCCAGGAGTTAAAGGAGAAAAAAAATAAACAGTTAAGTGTTACTAAAATAGGAGCCTGCATTCACTATATCTGATCTCCCCAGGAGCCTGCACTCACTATATCTGATCTCCCCAGGAGCCTGCACTCACTATATCTGATCTCCCCAGGAGCCTGCACTCACTATATCTGATCTCCCCAGGAGCCTGCACTCACTATATCTGATCTCCCCAGGAGCCTGCACTCACTATATCTGATCTCCCCAGGAGCCTGCACTCACTATATCTGATCTCCCCAGGAGCCTGCACTCACTATATCTGATCTCCCCAGGACTCTGCAATCACTATATCTGATCTCCCCAGGAGCCTGCACTCACTATATCTGATCTCCCCAGGACTCTGCACTCACTATATCTGATCTCCCCAGGACTCTGCATTCACTATATCTGATCTCCCCAGGAGCCTGCACTCACTATATCTGATCTCCCCAGGAGCCTGCACTCACTATATCTGATCTCCCCAGGAGCCTGCACTCACTATATCTGATCTCCCCAGGAGCCTGCACTCACTATATCTGCTCTCCCCAGGACTCTGCATTCACTATATCTGATCCCCCCAGGAGCCTGCACTCACTATATCTGATCTCCCCAGGAGCCTGCATTCACTATATCTGGTCTCCCCAGGAGCCTGCATTCACTATATCTGATCTCCCCAGGAGCCTGCACTCACTATATCTGATCTCCCCAGGACTCTGCACTCACTATATCTGATCTCCCCAGGAGCCTGCACTCACTATATCTGATCTCCCCAGGAGCCTGCACTCACTATATCTGATCTCCCCAGGACTCTGCATTCACTATATCTGATCTCCCCAGGAGCCTGCACTCACTATATCTGCTCTCCCCAGGAGCCTGCATTCACTATATCTGATCTCCCCAGGAGCCTGCACTCACTATATCTGATCTCCCCAGGAGCCTGCACTCACTATATCCGCTCCCCCCAGGACTCTGCATTCACTATATCTGATCTCCCCAGGAGCCTGCACTCACTATATCTGCTCTCCCCAGGAGCCTGCACTCACTATATCTGCTCTCCCCAGGAGCCTGCACTCACTATATCTGCTCTCCCCAGGAGCCTGCATTCACTATATCTGCTCTCCCCAGGACTCTGCATTCACTATATCTGATCTCCCCAGGAGCCTGCACTCACTATATCTGATCTCCCCAGGAGCCTGCATTCACTATATCTGCTCTCCCCAGGAGCCTGCGCTCACTATATCTGACCTCCCCAGGACTCTGCATTCACTATATCTGCTCTCCCCAGGAGCCTGCGCTCACTATATCTGGTCTCCTCCTGTGGAGGATTGTGCAATGATTCTACTGTACTCTTCAAGTCTGTGGCAGAGACTATGACCGAGCATTGCACCGGCTGCTAAGTCAGTGAGAGAGGCCTATCCGGTGGTTGCTAGATCCAGTTTGTGGAAGTTCTTTGTCCTCTGGATCAAAGAAGTACCCGTGATCCACAATGCAAGGTACCTGAATCTCCCCTAACCCTCCACCCCTCTATTTGATTTTGTTAATAAAAGCATTGGAAGAAAAAGACTAATGCCGCGTACACACGACCAGACATTTCGACGGACTTGATCCGGTGGACAATCCGACGGACTTTGCAGCTGAGGCCCACCGGACTTTCAAGCGAACGGACTTGGCCACACACGATCCCTCCAAAAGTCTGACGGATTCGGACGTGATGATGTAGAATAAGGAAGTTCATAGCCAGTAGCCAATAGCTGCCCTAGCGTCGGTTTTAGTCCGTCGGACCAGCACCCAGACGACCGGATTTTTCGACCGGACTGGAGTCCATCAGAAAGATTTGAAGCAAGTTTTTTTTCTAGGTCCGCCGGACTTTTGGGAAGAAAAGGTCCACTGGAGGCCACACACGATCGACTTGTCTGACGGATTCCAGTCCACGGGACCAAGTCCGTCGAAAAGTCCGGTCGTGTGTACGCGGCTTAAGTGTTTGGAGCTGACATCTGTGAACAACTTTCGAACGTTGAGTAATCCAACGCCGGAGATCTGGATGGACACTTAATGCTTGTGTGATAAAATCATTGAGACCCCTTACAAGAAGGGCTTTCAGAGTGCCACCGGGCAGGGCTGTCACCACCTGACTTTCCTCTACTCCACTGATCTCCAAACTGTGGCCCTTTGCTTGCTTTTATCCAGGCCCTTGGGGCACTAATCCATCCACCGATACCAATGATGGGGCACTATTCCTCCCATTGACACCAATGATGGGGCACTAATCCATCCACCGATACCAATGATGAGGCACTATTCCTCCCACTGACACCAATGATGGGGCACTAATCCATCCACCGATACCAATGATGGGGCACTAATCCTCCCACTGACACCAATGATGGGGCACAATTCTTCCCACTGATACCAATGATGGGGCACTAATCCTCCCACTGATACCAATGATGGGGCACTATTCCTCCCACTGACACCAATGATGGGGCACAATTCCTCCCACTGACACCAATGATGGGGCACAATTCCTCCCACTGACACCAATGATGGGGCACTAATCCATCCACCAATACCAATGATGAGACACTATTCCTCCCACTGATACCAATGATGGGGCACTAATCCTCCCACTGATACCAATGATGGGGCACTATTCCTCCCACTGACACCAATGATGGGGCACTATTCCTCCCATTGATACCAATGATGGGGCACTAATCCTCCCACTGATACCAATGATGGGGCACTATTCCTCCCACTGACACCAATGATGGGGCACAATTCCTCCCACTGACACCAATGATGGGGCACTAATCCATCCACCAATACCAATGATGAGACACTATTCCTCCCACTGATACCAATGATGGGGCACTAATCCTCCCACTGATACCAATGATGGGGCACTATTCCTCCCACTGACACCAATGATGGGGCACTATTCCCCCCACTGATACCAATGATGGGGCACTATTCCTCCCACTAATACCAATGATGGGGCACTATTCCTCCCACTGACACCAATGATGGAGCGCTATTCCTCCCACTGACACCAATGATGGGGTACTATTCCTCCCACTGACACCAGTGATGGGGCGCTATTCCTCCCACTGACACCAATGATGGGGCACTATTCCTCCCACTGACACCAATGATGGGGCACTATTCCTCCCACTGATACCAATGATGGGGCACTAATCCATCCACTGACACAAATGATGGGGTACTACTCCTCCCACTGATACCAATGATGGGGCACTATTCCTCCCACTGACACCAATGATGGGGCACTATTCCCCCCACTGATACCATAACATAGCAGTGAGAATAAGTACTAGTAATCATAGCAAAATAATGAAAATAAAATTAACACAATTTTAAACATTTACATTGTAGTAAAAAAACGACTGCAGGAAATCTCTTGGCAACTTTCAACTCAACCAATCAATTTTTCTTTCAACTTTGGTTATTCTGAAATGACATAACCCATACAGGGCCCAATTACTGAACATGCATTTGCGATAGCTCTGGTATCAAGGTCCATGTCGTACCTCGTCTACGTCACAATGTTCACCATTATAGCACCCTTGATGAATGTTCAATCTACACACATCTAGGGACACACATCACAGAGCTCCGTGAAATAGAACTGAAACTTCTGCGTAATTGGAAATACTGTTACGAGTACAACCTACAAACTGTCCAAGGAGGCCGAAAGGTCACAAACGTCCACAGAGTATTATTGGTTGATGAGAAATAAGACTTATTACAGAAATTCCCTAAAAACCATCAAAGCGCCGACTTCAGAAACCACGCCGGGTAGAGGAAAACTCTTTATGCCTGGAGCAGAAAAATGAATCAAAGAAGCTCATGAGAACTTCAAATAACCAACTCTTCATAGAAGAGAAAATGTATCCTCGGGAAGACGGTGCATTTACTGGACTTTCATGAAGATGGAATGAGCCCTGTCTTGACCTTTTTGTAGCTAAGCGTCCGAGATGGTAAAACATGAAGGCGATGGCGGCCGGCCTGGTCCTTCATGGAAAATTTGCTGCAATTTCTCATGTCTGTAACACGGCGTTGCTAATCGAGATTAAAATAGATCCATGCAACACTTTTTAGTAAAAAAAAAAAAAAATGAAGGAAATTAATTTAGCTTGACCTTGATCATCAATTGGATTAAGTATGAAAAACATCATATTTGAGCTTTAGAGTTACAAATCAATTAGGACTATCCAGTTAAGTGCACTTATATTTTTAACAGGATTATATTCCATGAGGCCCATTCATAGAGTAACTTTATTCACAAGCCTGCCTGGCGGGACTCAGTATTGGGGCATCAAATTGCAGCCCACAGGCTGGATGTGGCCCTTTGCTTGCCTTTAGCCGGCTCTTGAGTCGCTATTCTTTCCATTGACGTCTACATATTTTTGGTAAAAAAAAAATCGCAATAACCGATTATTGATCGGTTTGCGCAAAAGTTATAGCGTTTACAAAATAGGGGATAGTTTTATAGCATTTTTATTAATAATTTTTTATTATTTTTTTTTTTACTAGTAATGGCGGCGATCTGCGATTTTTATTGTGACTGCGACATTGTGGGGGACACATCGGACATTTTTGACACATTTTTGGGACCATTGTCATTTATACAGTAATCAGTGCTATATAAATGCAGTGATTCCTGTGTAAATGACACTGGCAGTGAAAGGGTTAACCAGTGGGTGGCAGTGTAGGGGTTAAGTGTTCCTAGGGGTGTGTTACTAACTGTGGGGGGTGGGGGGGCTGGGCTTTCATTTAGTGAACACTGATCTCTGCTCCAATCACATGGAGCAGAGATCAGCGTCACTAGTTGCTAGGCAGAATGGAGAAATGCTGTTTACGCGGCATTTCCTCCATTCAGCCGTCCCGTGAGACGATCGCGGGGATGCCCGCGGCGATCGAGTCCGCGGGTCCCGCGACCGGACTCACGGGGGTCCCGACCAGTGCAGGAGCGCGCCGCCGGCCGATGGCAGGGCGGCATTGAATATTGGACGTACATGTATGCCAATATGCCTGCCCGTGCCATTCTGTCGACGTACATCGTCGTGTGCTGGTCGGGAAGTGGTTAAGGGCAGTGTGCGCGAGTGTGCAATGTATGTGTGGAGTGCTGTATAAATTGACGGCGCTATATGGGACACTTATAGACACACGCCCACACTCACTCAGGTTGAACTGGATGGACTGGTGTCTTTATTTCCACCTTACCAACTATCTAATTACCAACTATGCAACTATCTTATCTGTGGGCATCCAACTGTGACAGCAGAGTTTATCAGGCTGCCGGCAGAGGTGCTGGATGGTATTGCTGTGCTTTTCGCCCAGGTCTACATGCCAGGATTTCATGCATTGGGGCTCAGTGTGAATGAGGCCTAAGAGTCCTGACCTCAACCCGATAGAACACCTTTGGGATGAATTAGAGCAGACACTGTGAGCCAGGCCTTCTTGTCCAACATCAGCGCCTGACCTTACAAATGCCCTTCTGGAAGAATGGTCAAACATTCCCATAGACACCCTCCTAAACCTTGTGGACGGCCTTCCCAGAAGAGTTGAAGCTGTTATATCTGCAAGGGGCCAACTCAATATTGAACCCTACAGACGGAGATGCCATTAAGCTTCATGTGCGTGTAAAGGCAGGCGTCCCAATACTTTTGGCAATATGGTGTATATTTTTGTTGTCACCATATGTTCTCTTTGGTTTGTCCACATTTGTGACAGGTCAGCTTTAAAGCGGGAGTCCGCCGGGACAACCGCGTTTTTTTTTTTTTTTTTTTTTTTTAAAGCCAGCAGCTACAAATACTGCAGCTGCTGACTTTTAAAATAGTGACACTTACCCGCCCAGCGCGCCCGCGATGTCGGCCCCCGAAGACGATCTCTCGATCGTCTCTCGGGTGCTGCCGCCGCCATCTTGGATATGGGAATCAGGAAGTGGAGCCTTTCGGCTTCATTTCCCGGTTCCCTATTGCGCATGCGCGAGTCGCGCTGCGCAATAAGGATGGACTCGCTGCCTCTGGGATCTGTGTGTTTCCCAGCAGACAGCGGGGGACTTTCGGAAAGGGGTGTAATCTACGCCCCTTTCCGCAGAGAGCTATCCCGGAAGTGGGTGCAGATACCTGTACTGTACAGGTACCTGCACCCCCCTCCCCCCTGAAAGGTGCCAATTGTGGCGCCGGAGGGGGGGAGGGTTCCGATGAGCGGAAGGTCCACTTTAGGGTGGAGCTCCGCTTTAACAAGGAGAGAGACGTACAGCATTTAATCTTTCCGCAGACATGTTAATAGCTACAAGGGAGCAATGAGCCATATTTTATTACCGTTGTTCTCCGGCATAATTAGAGCTTCTCAAGTCTGCCAGGCCTTTTAAGTTTACAAAATGGCAATTATGTTTGCTATTGAACAGCCAAAGTACGGGAAATGAAAGCAGGGCTCAGGGTAACTGCCAAGGGTGGCCTGTCCCTGGGACAAACGTCAACCCGTTACTCTGCCAAGTGCCCAAGAATGTTAATGGAGGCAGCTATTCTTCTTCCCGGATCATAAACAGTACTCAGAATAATGCAAGAGACACTGAGAATATCAGAACACAAACGGGGGTCAATGGTATCTTATCCATTTCAATACAAGTAGAATGGGAAGCAGAAAATTCAGGCAAAACGTTTACTTTTACTGCGAGAGTTACCTACTGCATTGTTAGACCGGTCCCTGCAGTGTCCTCTCCTCCCTGCCTCAGCGGTCTCAGGTCCTTACATCATCAAGACTGATGCAGAGTCCATACCAAGGAGCTGTCCCCTACCACAGCATGGGGGGGAGCACCGTCTGCCAGGGGATTGGAGGATCGGGGCAGCAAAAGACAAAAGAAGCAGATAACCCTTGCACTGTGGGTGCAGTTCCACTGCAAAAGGAAGGATTTTCAGATTTCCCGGAGTTGGGTTTTAAAGTCCAGTTGCACTCTAAGATCTCTTTATAGTCCTGTACCCCGGTATGTTATCATTTGTGACTGATTTTGTATTGGAAATGCCAAAAAACAGACTTATCCTGTTCCCTGCTCCCTCCCCCATCCTCTATGTTCTGCGGTCGCAGAGCTGAGTAACAGCCACACCCCTCATAACAGAGTTAATTTGCAGAGAAAGAGAAGGGGCAAGTCTCACAAGGTCTGCTACTTACAGAGTGCCCTACAACTAATGCCTGGTACACACTACTAGCTTTTTTTGGTAGTCAGTCATGTTGGAACAGGAAGGGGCCATCCCTAAACTGTTCCCACAAAGTTGGGAGCATGAAATGGCCCAAAATGTCTTGGTATGCTGACGCCTTAAGAGTTCCCTTCACTGGACCTAAGGGGGCAAGTCCAACCCCTGAAAAACACCTGGATTTCCCCTGGCCTTTCAATTCATCGCAAAGGTGTTCAGAAGGGTTGAGGTCAGGTATTGATGTTGGAAGAGAAGACATGGATCACCATTGGCCTTTCCCAACGGTGTTCAGTAGGGTTCAGGTCAGGTATTGATGTTGGAAGAGAAGACATGGATCACCATTGGCCTTTCCCAACGGTGTTCAGTAGGGTTCAGGTCAGGTATTGATGTTGTAAGAGAAGACATGGATCACCATTGGCCTTTCCCAACAGTGTTCAGTAGGGTTGAGGTCAGGTGTTGATGTTGGAAGAGAAGACCTGGATCACCATTGGCCTTTCCCAACGGTGTTCAGTAGGGTTGAAGTCAGGTATTGATGTTGGAAGAGAAGATATGGATCACCATTGGTCTTTCCCAAACGGTGTTCAGTAGGGTTGAGGTCAGGTATTGATGTTGTAAGAGAAGACATGGATCACCATTGGCCTTTCCCAACGGTGTTCAGTAGGGTTGAGGTCAGGTATTGATGTTGGAAGAGAGGACATGGATCACCATTGGCCTTTCCCAACGGTGTTCAGTAGGGTTGAGGTCAGGTATTGATGTTGGAAGAGAAGACATGGATCACCATTGGCCTTTCCCAACGGTGTTCAGTAGGGTTGAAGTCAGCTATTGATGTTGGAAGAGAAGACATGGATCACCATTGGCCTTTCCCAACGGTGTTCAGTAGGGTTGAAGTCAGATATTGATGTTGGAAGAGAAGACATGGATCACCATTGGCCTTTCCCAACGGTGTTCAGTAGGGTTGAAGCCAGGTATTGATGTTGGAAGAGAAGACATGGATCACCATTGGCCTTTCCCAACGGTGTTCAGTAGGGTTGAGGTCAGGTATTGATGTTGGAAGAGAAGACATGGATCACCATTGGCCTTTCCCAACAGTGTTCAGTAGGGTTGAGGTCAGGTGTTGATGTTGGAAGAGAAGACATGGATCACCATTGGCCTTTCCCAACGGTGTTCAGCAGGGTTGAAGTCAGATATTGATGTTGGAAGAGAAGACATGGATCACCATTGGCCTTTCCCAACGGTGTTCAGCAGGGTTGAAGTCAGATATTGATGTTGGAAGAGAAGACATGGATCACCATTGGCCTTTCCCAACGGTGTTCAATAGGGTTGAAGTCAGATATTGATGTTGGAAGAGAAGACATGGATCACCATTGGCCTTTCCCAACGGTGTTCAGTAGGGTTGAAGCCAGATATTGATGTTGGAAGAGAAGACCTGGATCTCCACTGGCCTTTCAACTCATCCCAAAGGTGTTCAGTAGGGTTGATGTCAGGGCTCTGTGTAGGACATTAAAATTCCCCCACACCAAAACTGGTCAAACCATGTCTTTATGTAGATGGCTTTGTACACAGGGGGAAGTCACGCTAGAACAGAAAAGAGCCTTCACCATAAAACTGAAAATCCACAATTGTCTAAAATATCTTTTTATTCTGTAGCGTTAACATTGGATAGATATACACATACATATAGCAATGCAGTAGGTGGTTCTCACGTCCTCAAAAACGTTGATCAAATTTGCGCATAAGTGGTGTGACTTTCCAGCTTCATTTTTGGCGTCGTGGCTCTTTAAATCGCACAATTAGGTCTCAGGCAGGTGCAGAACGTGCGTCAGATAGTAACAATAAACACACAAGTGTTCGCTGGTTCCTTATCGTGTTAATCCCTCCACCTTTGAGCATTTACCAGTAACAGACGGCTGCGGTGAATGCGGCAGAAGGCCTCGAATGTAATAACAGGTGAATGACAGCAGCTGGGTACGGCGCACTTATTAGGTGACAATCCTGTAGTCCATTACAGTAAAAGATCCGTTCGATGACAGAACGTGACAGAGCGAGTTTTTAATGCGTGCAACTGCACAAAAAGCCGCGCGCCTCAATTCCCGAATATTTCTCGGCGGAGCTCTTTTGAAAGGGTCGATAAATAAAAGGCCGTAATTTGAGCCATTACATTAATAGCTACGTCCCTTAATAGCCAAAAAGGGGGGGGGGGGGGGGGGGTGAGGAATGAATAAAGTATACATGACACCGACACAAACACTCTCTGCGGAGTCCGCGGTAATTAAAACAAAATTTTATTTAATTAGGAAATATGCAGTGTAATTAAATTTGAACTTTAAGAGATAATTGTGTTTTGAAAATGGTGCGAAATTAAAAAAATAAAAAATAAAAAAAAATGGCTGGTTTGAATATTTAATTATCAGAAATTATCACAAACAAGTAACAATAAAAGTGGATGGATATACGCTGTACATGAGGTTTTCAAGTATGATAATATAATGGAGGAGTTTGCAGGTGGACGTAAAGTAATAAAAAAAAAAAGAGAGTAACCCTCACTATGATATACACTACAGTATCTCACAAAAGTAAGTACACCCCTCACATTTTTTTGTAAATATTTTATTCTTTTCATGTGACAAGACTGAAGAAATGACACTTGTCTACAATGTAAAGTAGTGAGTGTACAGCTTGTATAACAGTGTAAATTTCCTGTCCCCTCAAAATAACTCAACACACAGCCATTAATGTCTAAACCGCTGGCAACAAAAGTTAGTACACCCCCTGAGTGAAAATGTCCAAATTGGGCCCAAAGTCTCAATATTTTGTGTGGCCGCCATTATTTTCCAGCACTGCCTTCACCCTCTTGGGCATGGAGGTCAGCAGAGCTTCACAGGTCACCACTGGAGTCCTCTTCCCCTCCTCCATGATGACATCACAGAGCTGGTGGATGTTGGAAACCTTGCGCTCCTCCACCTTCCGTTTGAGGATGTCCCACAGATGATCAATAGGGTTTAGGTCTGGAGACATGCTTGGCCAGTCCATCACCTTTACCCTCAGCTTCTTTAGCAAGGCAGTGGTGGTGTTGGAGGTGTGTTTGGGGTGGTTATCATGTTGGAATACTGCCCTGCGGCCCAGTCTCTGAAGGGAGGGGGATCATGCTCTGCTTCAGTATGCCACAGTACACAGGACTTTTTCTAACGTCCTGCAAGGGCACCGCTCCAGTGTGAAAGTACTTCAGCTCTCACACTGGGGAGGCATGAGAGGCGTATTTCTGGGGCTTTACAGGTGCTATTTTTACTCCAAAAGCACCTGAAAAACGCCTCAGTGGGAAAGGGGTCTTAATGCAGCAGCAGCATTGCCTCTCCTGCAATAGACTACAGCAGTGGTCATCACCCCTGTCCTCAGGGCCCACTAACAGGCCAGGTTTGCAAGATAACTGAAATACATCACAGGTGATATAATTTGCTGCTCAGTGATTGCCGTATTCTAGTCTGTATCTCCCCCAAGGTAATACATAAAACCTGGCCTGTTAGTGGGCCCTGAGGACAGGGTTGATGACCACTGGACTACAGGATGACGTCACGCTGTTATGAGTGCAGGCCGTTACAGTACCTCTAACACCCCACTCCAGAACAGCCCACTGAGCCCACAAGCTGCTGTTTAGACTGAGATAGCGACTGATCCACCCTCCAGGATCCACTGCCAAGGAGCAGGCAGTCCGGGGACCTTTCAAAGCTACAACACCCCCCCCCCCCCCCACTACTGCCACAGATTTAGGTGATGTTGCAAAGAGAAATCCAAGTCTTACCTGTTCTGGGTTCCACTGTGCTGTTTGTCTTCTCATCTATAAATATGAATCTGCCGCCATTGAAATCTTGGTAGTAGTCAGACAGGTAGAGTAAGGAGGTGTAGTCAAAAGAGCCGTATGTAACCTGCAGATAGATACGTATTGATTGAATCACGGAATTCAAGATAAAAAGCAAAACGGAGTTTAGTTCTCCAAGATATAAACTCATGATTATCCAGCAACCCATAAAGATCTATATAGAGGAATCAGGACCTCCTTCCTCCTGCTGGTGACCCCTCTAGTGATATAAAGATCTATATAGAGGAATCAGGACCTCCTTCCTCCTGCTGGTGACCCCTCTAGTGATATAAAGATCTATATAGAGGAATCGGGACCTCCTTCCTCCTGCTGGTGACCCCTCTAGTGATATAAAGATCTATATAGAGGAATCGGGACCTCCTTCCTCCTGCTGGTGACCCCTCTAGTGATATAAAGATCTATATAGAGGAATCAGGACCTCCTTCCTCCTGGTGACCCCTCTAGTGATATAAAGATCTATATAGAGGAATCAGGACCTCCTTCCTCCTGCCGGTGACCCCTCTAGTGATATAAAGATCTATATAGAGGAATCGGGACCTCCTTCCTCCTGCTGGTGACCCCTCTAGTGATATAAAGATCTATATAGAGGAATCGGGACCTCCTTCCTCCTACTGGTGACCCCTCTAGTGATATAAAGATCTATATAGAGGAATCAGGACCTCCTTCCTCCCGCTGGTGACCCCTCTAGTGATATAAAGATCTATATAGAGGAATGAGGACCTCCTTCCTCCCGCTGGTGACCCCTCTAGTGATATAAAGATCTATATAGAGGAATCAGGACCTCCTTCCTCCCGCTGGTGACCCCTCTAGTGATATAAAGATCTATATAGAGGAATCAGGACCTCCTTCCTCCTGCTGGTGATCCCTCTAGTAATATAAAGATCTATATAGTGGAATCGGAACCTCCTTCCTCCTGCTGGTAACCCCTCTAGTAATATAAAGATCTATATAGTGGAATCAGGACCTCCTTCCTCCTGCTGGTGATCCCTCTAGTAATATAAAGATCTATAGAGAGGAATCAGGACCTCCTTCCTCCTGCCGGTGATCCCTCTAGTGATATAAAGATCTATATAGAGGAATTAGGACCTCCTTCCTCCCTCTGGTGACCCCTCTAGTGATATAAAGATCTATATAGAGGAATCAGGACCTCCTTCCTCCCGCCGGTGACCCCTCTAGTGATATAAAGATCTATATAGAGGAATCAGGACCTCCTTCCTCCCGCTGGTGACCCCTCTAGTGATATAAAGATCTATATAGTGGAATCAGGACCTCCTTCCTCCCGCCGGTGACCCCTCTAGTGATATAAAGATCTATATAGAGGAATCAGGACCTCCTTCCTCCTGCTGGTGACCCCTCTAGTGATATAAAGATCTATATAGAGGAATCAGGACCTCCTTCCTCCCGCCGGTGACCCCTCTAGTGATATAAAGATCTATATAGAGGAATCAGGACCTCCTTCCTCCCGCTGGTGACCCCTCTAGTGATATAAAGATCTATATAGAGGAATCAGGACCTCCTTCCTCCTCCTGGTGACCCCTCTAGTGATATAAAGATCTATATAGAGGAATCAGGACCTCCTTCCTCCCGCTGGTGATCCCTCTAGTGATATAAAGATCTATATAGAGGAATCAGGACCTCCTTCCTCCTGCTGGTGACCCCTCTAGTGATATAAAGATCTATATAGAGGAATCAGGACCTCCTTCCTCCTGCTGGTGACCCCTCTAGTGATATAAAGATCTATATAGAGGAATCAGGACCTCCTTCCTCCCGCTGGTGATCCCTCTAGTAATATAAAGATCTATATAGTGGAATCAGGACCTCCTTCCTCCTGCTGGTGACCCCTCTAGTGATATAAAGATCTATATAGAGGAATCAGGACCTCCTTCCTCCCGCTGGTGACCCCTCTAGTGATATAAAGATCTATATAGAGGAATCAGGACCTCCTTCCTCCCGCCGGTGACCCCTCTAGTGATATAAAGATCTATATAGAGGAATCAGGACCTCCTTCCTCCCGCTGGTGACCCCTCTAGTGATATAAAGATCTATATAGAGGAATCAGGACCTCCTTCCTCCCGCCGGTGACCCCTCTAGTGATATAAAGATCTATATAGAGGAATCAGGACCTCCTTCCTCCTGCTGGTGACCCCTCTAGTGATATAAAGATCTATATAGAGGAATCAGGACCTCCTTCCTCCCGCCGGTGACCCCTCTAGTGATATAAAGATCTATATAGAGGAATCAGGACCTCCTTCCTCCCGCTGGTGACCCCTCTAGTGATATAAAGATCTATATAGAGGAATCAGGACCTCCTTCCTCCTGGTGGTGACCCCTCTAGTGATATAAAGATCTATATAGAGGAATCAGGACCTCCTTCCTCCTGCTGGTGACCCCTCTAGTGATATAAAGATCTATATAGAGGAATCAGGACCTCCTTCCTCCTGGTGGTGACCCCTCTAGTGATATAAAGATCTATATAGAGGAATCAGGACCTCCTTCCTCCTGGTGGTGATCCCTCTAGTGATATAAAGATCTATATAGAGGAATCAGGACCTCCTTCCTCCTGCTGGTGACCCCTCTAGTGATATAAAGATCTATATAGAGGAATCAGGACCTCCTTCCTCCTGGTGGTGACCCCTCTAGTGATATAAAGATCTATATAGAGGAATCAGGACCTCCTTCCTCCTGCTGGTGATCCCTTTAGTGATATAAAGATCTATATAGAGGAATCAGGACCTCCTTCCTCCTGCTGGTGACCCCTCTAGTGATATACAGATCTATATAGGGGAATCAGGACCTCCTTCCTCCTGCTGGTGACCCCTCTAGTGATATAAAGATCTATATAGGGGAATCGGGACCTCCTTCCTCCTGCTGGTGACCCCTCTAGTGATATACAGATCTATATAGGGGAATCAGGACCTCCTTCCTCCCGCTGGTGACCCCTCTAGTGATATAAAGATCTATATAGGGGAATCAGGACCTCCTTCCTCCCGCTGGTGACCCCTCTAGTGATGCACTCCAGAACATTATTGATTTTCCCCACTGCCTGGCCATACAGGTTGCTCATTCTTCATCTGAAATAATCGCCCCCAAATCATTTTTCCTCTGTATTTCTGACACGGAGACATCTTGGCTGTTATTGATAATAATAATAATAAGGTTGCCTATTCTGACAGGTTAATGGAAAGTAAAAAGTTATTTTTAAGAAGCTCCACACTTTATAAAAGACATGAGCACTTCGACAAACGTAGGCACCTTCTATCCAGCGGGGTAACCGCAGCAATCAATGGCTAATTAGTGTCTTTAACTGCTAACGATGCACTTAGAGTGAATCACGGAGACGGAGAGAGGAAACTCTACTTTTCAAATCAATGTTATAAAGAATAACGAGCGGTGGAGATGTTCAGGAATCGGGTCCGACAACCAGAAGTTTGTCTTCGTTACTAAAATTGTCCTACAGAAAACACGAAGCCGCTCTGATTGGGCGCTCAATACCAAAAGACTTAATTATGTAACTTGCAGAAAATGTGGCAATAATGGCAACACTCCCCTAACAAACCAATCCGGGGGGCTTTCGGGCTAAACTGATGAAACTTTCCTAAAGATTACATTACCCTCCAAGGAGACGTAATTCCAAACGTAATGGTATTTAGACTGCCAACGCACTGCGTATCATAAACACAGGATCTCACAAAAGTAAGTACACCCCCTCAGTCACATTTGTGTAAATCTTTTCTTCTATCTTTTCATGTGACAACACTGAAGAAAGGACACTTGTCTACAATGGAAAGTAGCGAGTGTACAGCTTGCCTATGTAAACAAGGCGATTACCCGTTCTGCCTAATGACATGATAGTAATCGGGAACAGCAATCTCTGTCATGTCCCTGGCAGCCCATCCCCCCCAAAGTTAGAACACACCTAGGGAACACACTTAACCCCTTGATCTCCCCCCTAGTGTTAACCCCTTCCCTGCCAGTGTCATTTTTACATTGATCAGTGTATTTTATAGCAATGTCACTGGTCCCCAAAAAGTGTCATTTTTCAGATTTGTCTGCCGCAATGTTGCAGCCCCACTAAAAATCGCAGATCTCTGCCATAAACAGTAAAGACGATCATTTTTATTTTTTTTAACTGCTTGCGGACCAGCCACCGCAGTTTTACCGAGGCAGGTTGGCTCTGCTTGCGCGAAATCACGTTATTGTACATGATCTCGCGAGGCTTGGATAGCAGGCGCACGTGTCCACCGCCAGCTCCGTGAGTCTGACCGCGGGTCCTTCAGACTTGATGTCCGCGGGGATACCCGCAATCATCTCATGGAGAGGAAGAACGGGGAGATGCTAATGTAAACAAGCATCTCCCCGTTCTGCCTAGTGACAGTGTCCTTGATCACCGCTCCCTGTAAATCGGGAGCGCGCTGATCAGTGACCTGTCGCACACAGCCCCCCACAGTTAGAATCACTCCCTAGGACACACTTAACCCCTGCAGCGCTCCCTCCTGGTTAATCCCTCCATTGCCATTTTTAATCGCACTAATCGCTGTATAAATGTGAATGGTCCCAAAATAGCTCCAAAAGTGACCTATGTGTCCACCATAATGTCGCAGTCACGATAAAAAATAAAATAAAAATAATAAAAAAATAAATAAAAAGAAATCGCTGATCGTCGCCATTACTAGTAAAAAAAAGAAATAAATAATAAAAATGCCATAAAACTATCCCTTATTTTGTAGAGGCTTTAACTTTTGCACAAACCAATCAATAAACGCTTATTGTAATTTTTTTTTACCAAAAATATGTAGAAGAATACGTATCGGCCTAAACTGAGGAAAACAATGATTTTTTTTAACATATTTTTTGGGGATATTTATCATAGCAAAAAGTAAAAAACAAAGTGTCTTTTTCAAAATTGTCGCATTGTTTTGTTTATAGCACAAAAAATAAAAACCATAGATGTGATCAAATACCACCATTTGTGGGGGAAAAAAAAAGGATATCAAATTTGTTTGGGAGCCATGTTGCACAACCGCACAATTGTCAGTTAAAGCGACGCAGTGCCGAGTCACAAAAAACGCTTTGGCCTAAAAAGCCAAACGCTATGTGTGGGGGAAACTAACACCGCCCATCCCCCCGAACACACCATCCCCACCGTGAGACATGGTGGTGGCAGCATCATGTGGTGGGGATGGTTTTCTTCAGCAGGGACAGGGAAGCTGGTCAGAGTTGATGGGAAGATGGATGGAGACAAATACAGGACAATCTTAGAAGAAAACCTGTTAGAGTCGGCAAAGGACTTGAGACCGGGGCGGAGGTTCCCCTTCCAGCAGGACAACGACCCGAAACATCCAGCCAGAGCTACAATGGAATGGTTTACATCAAAGCATATTCATGTGTTAGAATGGCCCAGTCACAGTCCAGACCTAAATCCCATTGAGAATCTGTGGCCAGACTTGAAAATTGCTGATCACAGACGCTCTCCATCCAATCTGACAGAGCTTGTGATATTTTACAATGAAGAATGGGCAGAAATGTCCTCTCTAGATGGGCAAAGCTGGTAGAGACACCCCCAAAAAGACTTGTAGAGAAAGGGGGTTCTACAAAGTATTGACTCTGGGGGGCGCCATACAAATGCCCCTCCCCCACACTTTTCACATATTTATTTGTATCATTTATCATTTTCCTTCCTCTTCACAATTATGAGCCACTTTGTGTTGGTCCATCACAGA
The DNA here is from genome assembly GCF_037356315.1 of Lithobates pipiens. NCBI lineage: Eukaryota > Metazoa > Chordata > Amphibia > Anura > Ranidae > Lithobates > Lithobates pipiens. The sequence goes on from NW_027507789.1 coordinate 2,871,004, forward strand.
AAATCCCAATAAAATACATTTATGTTTTTGGTTGTAAAATGATAAAATGTGGGGAATTTCAAGGGGTATGAATACTTTTTCAAGGCACTGCAAACCTTCTAGCAGACCAGGCACGCTCCTATACATGTAATTTAATTGGGTATTCCGCCGTTTTCCTTCATTTCAGCTTTTATACTTCTGTTTACTTGCATGACCAAGAAGCAGACCCCCCCTCCCCTCCCCTCCCCCCCTCCCCTGCCCCCCCCTCCCCCCCCCAACAGCTATTAGTATGACTGTCAGGATCGTCCCCTATGCTGAACTCAGATGACAAGTTCATTCGATTCTCTACAAAGTGTACATAATAATCCCAAAGTCAAGTGGGCTCTATATCTGACACCAAAACGCATCGGCATGTCCAATGTCGGAGGGTTATAATTTGAACCCCCCCGGTCTCCGCAGAGATTCGATCTTTCCAGCCATTTAAGTGATGTACTGACAATCGACCTCCATCTACCGCGCTGGGCCAGCACCGTCCACACGTAATTGCCTCTGCCCTCACCTCCATCGCGGCTCTAGGGTCAGCCGCCATCGATCTTCCCATTTTTGCGGGTCGCCAAGTAGAGATTGCTTTGAAAACTATTTGCTTTTCATTAGTAGGGGGCGGGGGTGGGGTGGAGGGGGTGGGGGGGGGGGTGCCAATTTTCTTTCAAGTGGACAGCGACCTCGTTTCTGCCGAGTGCGCCATCGCAACGAAAGGCCCTATAGAGAGAAAATGATGAGCGATCGACCTGGAGGAGCAAAAGGCTAGGCCTCCCCACCCCCCCCCCGATGAAGCGCCGCTGTCCATCCTGTGATAGGAAACGATTTTACATTCAGGAAATGAAAACATCTCCTTGAAGAACGTCCTGACGGGTTTCGTCTTTTTTCATACCAGCGGGAGAGGCAACGGAAAAAGTGGAAGGATGAGCAAATTGTTCTAATCATTTGAAGGTGCCAATGCGTCTTTACCCCCTTCGTGACTAGGCATGTTTTTTTTTTTTTTTTCTATTTAGCACTGCGCTACTTTAACCGCTTAGAGGCCACACCACACACATTTACTGCGGCAGGGCGTCCGCTTTGTGCCGGGTCACGTACCTAGTACACTTCCAGGGTCCGGGGCGTGCACTCCCTGGACACAGCGAGACCCAAGCAGAGGGTCCGGCAGACTCAATGGCCATTGGAAGCCACCGATTGTTTGGGAAAGGAGCAGAATGGCGATCGGCCTATGTAAACAAGGCCGACCATCGTTCTGTCAGTAGGGAAGGTAGTGATCAAGCAGGAGCACAGATCCATGCCTTCCCCTAGTGCAAGCACCTCCCACAGGGAGGAAGCACATTGTTAGGCACACAGTTAACTCTTTGCTTGCCCCTGTTAACCCCTTCCCAGCCAGTGACAGTGCAGAGTATTTCAAGAGAGGAGAGTTAAAGAGGAAGGAGCAGAGTCCTCCAGCAGTGCAGAGTATTTCAGGACAGGAGAGTTATAGAGGAAAGAGCAGAGTCCTTCAGCAGAGTATTTCAGGAGAGAAGAGTTATAGAGAAAGGAGCAGAGTCCTCCAGCAGTGCAGAGTATTTCAGGAGAGGAGAGTTATAGAGGAAGGAGCAGAGTCCTCCAGCAGAGCAGAGTATTTCAGAAGAGAAGAGTTATAGAGGAAGGAGCAGAGTCCTCCAGCAGTCCAGAGCATTTCAGGAGAGGAGAGTTATAGAGGAAGGAGCAGAGTCCTCCAGCAGTCCAGAGCATTTCAGGAGAGGAGAGTTATAGAGGAAGGAGCAGAGTCCTCCAGCAGAGCAGAGTATTTCAGAAGAGAAGAGTTATAGAGGAAGGAGCAGAGTCCTCCAGCAGTGCAGAGTATTTCAGGAGAGGAGAGTTATAGAGGAAGGAGCAGAGTCCTCCAGCAGAGTATTTCAGGGGAGGAGAGTTATAGAGGAAGGAGCAGAGTCCTCCAGCAGTGCAGAGTATTTCAGGGGAGGAGAGTTATAGAGGAAGGAGCAGAGTCCTCCAGCAGTGCAGAGTATTTCAGGAGAGGAGAGTTATAGAGGAAGGAGCAGAGTCATCCAGCAGTGCAGAATATTTCAGGAGAGGAGTGTTATAGAGGAAGGAGAAGAGTCCTCCAGCAGTGCAGAGTATTTCAGGAGAAAAGAGTTATAGAGGAAGGAGCAGAGTCCTCCAGCAGAGCAGAGTATTTCAGGAGAGGAGTGTTATAGAGGAAGGAGAAGAGTCCTCCAGCAGTGCAGAGTATTTCAGGAGAGGAGAGTTATAGAGGAAGGAGCAGAGTCCTCCAGCAGTCCAGAGCATTTCAGGAGAGGAGAGTTATAGAGGAAGGAGCAGAGTCCTCCAGCAGAGCAGAGTATTTCAGAAGAGAAGAGTTATAGAGGAAGGAGCAGAGTCCTCCAGCAGTGCAGAGTATTTCAGGAGAGGAGAGTTATAGAGGAAGGAGCTGAGTCCTCCAGCAGTGCAGAGTATTTCAGGAGAGGAGAGTTATAGAGGAAGGAGCAGAGTCCTCCAGCAGTGCAGAGTATTTCAGGAGAGGAGAGTTATAGAGGAAGGAGCAGAGTCCTCCAGCAGTGCAGAGTATTTCAAGAGAGGAGAGTTAAAGAGGAAGGAGCAGAGTCCTCCAGCAGTGCAGAGTATTTCAGGACAGGAGAGTTATAGAGGAAAGAGCAGAGCCCACCAGCAGTGCAGAGTATTTCAGGAGAGGAGAGTTATAGAGGAAGGAGCAGAGTCCTCCAGCAGAGCAGAGTATTTCAGAAGAGAAGAGTTATAGAGGAAGGAGCAGAGTCCTCCAGCAGAGCAGAGTATTTCAAGAGAGGAGAGTTAAAGAGGAAGGAGCAGAGTCCTCCAGCAGTGCAGAGTATTTCAGGACAGGAGAGTTATAGAGGAAAGAGCAGAGCCCACCAGCAGTGCAGAGTATTTCAGGAGAGGAGAGTTATAGAGGAAGGAGCAGAGTCCTCCAGCAGAGCAGAGTATTTCAGAAGAGAAGAGTTATAGAGGAAGGAGCAGAGTCCTCCAGCAGTCCAGAGCATTTCAGGAGAGGAGAGTTATAGAGGAAGGAGCAGAGTCCTCCAGCAGTCCAGAGCATTTCAGGAGAGGAGAGTTATAGAGGAAGGAGCAGAGTCCTCCAGCAGAGCAGAGTATTTCAGAAGAGAAGAGTTATAGAGGAAGGAGCAGAGTCCTCCAGCAGTGCAGAGTATTTCAGGAGAGGAGAGTTATAGAGGAAGGAGCTGAGTCCTCCAGCAGTGCAGAGTATTTCAGGGGAGGAGAGTTATAGAGGAAGGAGCAGAGTCCTCCAGCAGTGCAGAGTATTTCAGGAGAGGAGAGTTATAGAGGAAGGAGCAGAGTCATCCAGCAGTGCAGAATATTTCAGGAGAGGAGTGTTATAGAGGAAGGAGAAGAGTCCTCCAGCAGTGCAGAGTATTTCAGGAGAAAAGAGTTATAGAGGAAGGAGCAGAGTCCTCCAGCAGAGCAGAGTATTTCAGGAGAGGAGTGTTATAGAGGAAGGAGAAGAGTCCTCCAGCAGTGCAGAGTATTTCAGGAGAGGAGAGTTATAGAGGAAGGAGCAGAGTCCTCCAGCAGTCCAGAGCATTTCAGGAGAGGAGAGTTATAGAGGAAGGAGCAGAGTCCTCCAGCAGAGCAGAGTATTTCAGAAGAGAAGAGTTATAGAGGAAGGAGCAGAGTCCTCCAGCAGTGCAGAGTATTTCAGGAGAGGAGAGTTATAGAGGAAGGAGCTGAGTCCTCCAGCAGTGCAGAGTATTTCAGGAGAGGAGAGTTATAGAGGAAGGAGCAGAGTCCTCCAGCAGTGCAGAGTATTTCAGGAGAGGAGAGTTATAGAGGAAGGAGCAGAGTCATCCAGCAGTGCAGAATATTTCAGGAGAGGAGTGTTATAGAGGAAGGAGAAGAGTCCTCCAGCAGTGCAGAGTATTTCAGGAGAAAAGAGTTATAGAGGAAGGAGCAGAGTCCTCCAGCAGAGCAGAGTATTTCAGGAGAGGAGTGTTATAGAGGAAGGAGAAGAGTCCTCCAGCAGTGCAGAGTATTTCAGGAGAGGAGAGTTATAGAGGAAGGAGCAGAGTCCTCCAGCAGTGCAGAATATTTCAGGAGAGGAGAGTTATAGAGGAAGGAGCAGAGTCCTTGGGCAGTGCAGAGTATTTCAGGAGAGGAGAGTTATAGAGGAAGGAGCAGAGTCCTCCAGCAGAGTATTTCAGGAGAGGAGAGTTATAGAGGAAGGAGCAGAGTCCTCCAGCAGTGCAGAGTATTTCAGGAGAGGAGAGTTATAGAGGAAGGAGCAGAGTCATCCAGCAGTGCAGAATATTTCAGGAGAGGAGTGTTATAGAGGAAGGAGAAGAGTCCTCCAGCAGTGCAGAGTATTTCAGGAGAAAAGAGTTATAGAGGAAGGAGCAGAGTCCTCCAGCAGTGCAGAGTATTTCAGGACAGGAGAGTTATAGAGGAAAGAGCAGAGTCCTCCAGCAGTGCAGAGTATTTCAGGAGAGGAGAGTTATAGAGGAAGGAGCAGAGTCCTCCAGCAGAGCAGAGTATTTCAGGACAGGAGAGTTATAGAGGAAGGAGCAGAGTCCTCCAGCAGTGCAGAGTATTTCAGGAGAGGAGAGTTATAGAGGAAGGAGCTGAGTCCTCCAGCAGTGCAGAGTATTTCAGGAGAGGAGAGTTATAGAGGAAGGAGCAGAGTCCTCCAGCAGTGCAGAGTATTTCAGGAGAGGAGAGTTATAGAGGAAGGAGCAGAGTCATCCAGCAGTGCAGAATATTTCAGGAGAGGAGTGTTATAGAGGAAGGAGAAGAGTCCTCCAGCAGTGCAGAGTATTTCAGGAGAAAAGAGTTATAGAGGAAGGAGCAGAGTCCTCCAGCAGAGCAGAGTATTTCAGGAGAGGAGTGTTATAGAGGAAGGAGAAGAGTCCTCCAGCAGTGCAGAGTATTTCAGGAGAGGAGAGTTATAGAGGAAGGAGCAGAGTCCTCCAGCAGTGCAGAATATTTCAGGAGAGGAGAGTTATAGAGGAAGGAGCCGAGTATTTCAGGAATAGCAAAAATTTTCCATTTGCGTTATAAATCATTTCTGTACTGTGTGATGCTTTAAAAATAAAGTATTGGAGGAAAAAAAAGGTTTTTTAGAGGAGCGCTGTGATCACATGACAGGAATGTTCCGATGTCTTTCCTATGAGTTGAAGTGGAGCTCGGGGTCGGGGACAACCAGATCCTAATCATGAATCTCCGTATCCGATGAGATGAGCGCTCCTTGCAGATGCTCTCATCGCAGCCCCCGGGGACTCCGGCTGCTGTCAGGACAGCGGGTCATCTAGGCTATGACAGGAAAGAAGTACGAATCTCACGCCGCTGCCGCCTCCTCTCTCCGCTGCCACCAAATGCCGCTTGTCAGCCGAGGTGACAGCGAGACGCTCAGTGCGCTGACATCTCTTCCTCAAGACGGGAAATGGTGACAGCGAATTGTTTTACTGACCGAATCTGACCTTTTCTACTCAAGAGTCAGAAATAGACTCGGCGTCCGTACCGACGGGCGGCGCTGCATTTCTGCCGCTGGAAATTCTGCAGTTTAATGGACAGATCCAACCAAGCAGCTAAATATGCATGGACCACATACAGTATATACGGGGGAGGGGATAACGATCGTCTCCCCTGCAGATTGTGTAAGTTTTGCCCACTTACATAGAAATGAAGGGCCTATCATTGTTATCAGAGGTGAATTTTATATGATAGAGACAGAAGATCAACCAAAACTCCAGAAAAAAAACACAATACAAATGAAGTTGCAGTTCAGGGATTTAAGGAAGTATTTGATCCCCAACCAACCAACAATAACCCACTACTACAGGCTTGCCTCTGAACTAATGCGTACGCCTGCGCTGCAACTACTGCAGTGACAATCTTTATGTGCTGACACATCTGGTGACAGGCAAAGTGGCAAGGGACAAAACGCATCGGGTGGCAGGCGACATGGCAAGGGACAAAACGCGTCTGGTGGCAGGCGACGTGGCAAGGGACAAAATGCGTCTGGTGGCAGGCGATGTGGCAAGGGACAAAATAATGCGTCTGGTGGCGGGCGATGTGGCAAGGGACAAAATGCGTCTGGTGGCGGGCGACGTGGCAAGGGACAAAATGCGTCTGGTGGCGGGCGACGTGGCAAGGGACAAAATGCGTCTGGTGGCAGGCGACGTGGCAAGGGACAAAATGCGTCTGGTGGAAGGTGACGTGGCAAGGGACAAAACGCATCTGATGGCAGGCGACGTGGCAAGGGACAAAATGCGTCTGGTGGCGGGCGACGTGGCAAGGGACAAAATGCGTCTGGTGGCAGGCGATGTGGCAAGGGACAAAATGCGTCTGGTGGCGGGCGACGTGGCAAGGGACAAAATGCGTCTGGTGGCAGGCGACGTGGCAAGGGACAAAATGCGTCTGGTGGAAGGTGACGTGGCAAGGGACAAAACGCATCGGGTGGCAGGCGACAGGGCAAGGGACAAAATGCGTCTGGTGAAAGGTGACGTGGCAAGGGACAAAACGCATCTGATGGCAGGCGACGTGGCAAGGGACAAAATGCGTCTGGTGGCGGGCGACGTGGCAAGGGACAAAATGCGTCTGGTGGCAGGCGATGTGGCAAGGGACAAAATGCGTCTGGTGGCGGGCGACGTGGCAAGGGACAAAATGCGTCTGGTGGCAGGTGACGTGGCAAGGGACAAACCGCATCTGATGGCAGGCGACGTGGCAAGGGACAAAATGCGTCTGGTGGCAGGCGACGTGGCAAGGGACAAAATGTGTCTGGTGGAAGGTGACGTGGCAAGGGACAAAACGCATCTGATGGCAGGCGACGTGGCAAGGGACAAAATGCGTCTGGTGGCGGGCGACGTGGCAAGGGACAAAATGCGTCTGGTGGCAGGCGATGTGGCAAGGGACAAAATGCGTCTGGTGGCGGGCGACGTGGCAAGGGACAAAATGCGTTTGGTGGCAGGCGACGTGGCAAGGGACAAAACGCATCGGGTGGCAGGCGACAGGGCAAGGGACAAAATGCGTCTGGTGGCGGGCGACGTGGCAAGGGACAAAATGCGTCTGGTGGAAGGTGACGTGGCAAGGGACAAAACGCATCGGGTGGCAGGCGACAGGGCAAGGGACAAAATGCGTCTGGTGGCGGGCGACGTGGCAAGGGACAAAATGCGTCTGGTGGCAGGCGATGTGGCAAGGGACAAAATGCGTCTGGTGGCAGGCGATGTGGCAAGGGACAAAATGCGTCTGGTGGCAGGCGATGTGGCAAGAGACAAAACGCATCAGCCTTTTTTTTTTTCCTCTATCAGCAGAACGCAGATATCCCTATCTTCAGATGATACATTGGTGGATCTCTACATTTCAGTCCAGGAAAGGTACAACTGTGCAAGACTGAAGGGGAGGCCAAAGGGAGGATTTCATGTGCGGTTTGGTGCTTTTCTACTGCTTTGCAAATAACAAAGTATCCTTTGAAATTTCGTTTGAAATGGTCACTACCCAATGATCTCCTTTGGCCCGAATGATGTCTCCTAAATTGATGAAAACATGCAGTTCATTGTGTTACCCAACCCCCGACACAGAGAAGAGGCTCTGCCTCTGCCAGGGGCCGTCAGGAGACAGCTGCCGAAATCTGTCACTGCGGGCAGAGAGGCCTGCGGGTCAGCTAACCGCGCACTTTTCCTGCGATTTCTGCGTCTGTGTCCCAGCGATACCCCGGCTGTGCCGGGCTTGTGTCCAGAGACCGGCAACGAGTCTTGGCTCTGGGCAATGCCAACTTCTCTAATCATCAGTCCTGATCAGACGGGAGACCAGGCCAGACGCATGGAGCAGCACGGAAGATATTTAGAGGCGGCCAATCAGCACAACAGACAGAATAATTAAACGATTATAACAAAGTCTTACTGAGAGGATTCTTTAAAGCCGACCACCAAGCAGATACAGAAAGTATTCACAGCGCTTCACTTTTTCCACATTTTGTTATCTTACAGCTTCATTCCAAAATTGATTAAATTCATTATTTACCTCAAAATTCTACAAACATCCCATAATGACAACCTGAGAGAAGATTGTCTGAAAACTTTGCAAATTTATTACAAATGAAACAATCCCATGTACATAAGTATCATAGACTCCTCCCACGCACTTATGTACATGGGAGGAGCCTGTGATCCTTATGTACGTGGGAGGAGCCTGTGATCCTTATGTACGTGGGAGGAGCCTGTGATCCTTATGTACGTGGGAGGAGCCTGTGATCCTTCTGTACGTGGGAGGAGCCTGTGATCCTTCTGTACATGGGAGGAGCCTGTGATACTTCTGTACATGGGAGGAGCCTGTGATACTTCTGCACATGGGAGGAGCCTGTGATACTTCTGCACATGGGAGGAGCCTGTGATACTTCTGTACGTGGGAGGAGCCTGTGATCCTTCTGTACGTGGGAGGAGCCTGTGATCCTTCTGTACATGGGAGGAGCCTGTTATCCTTCTGTACATGGGAGGAGCCTGTGATACTTCTGTACATGGGAGGAGCCTGTGATACTTCTGCACATGGGAGGAGCCTGTGATACTTCTGCACATGGGAGGAGCCTGTGATACTTCTGCACATGGGAGGAGCCTGTGATACTTCTGCACATGGGAGGAGCCTGTGATAATTCTGCACATGGGAGGAGCATGTGATACTTCTGCACATGGGAGGAGCCTGTGATACTTCTGCACATGGGAGGAGCCTGTGATACTTCTGTACATGGGAGGAGTCCGTTTTTAAAAATAAGTAATTTTTCTTGTTCACTTATGTGTGCTGATAAGGCTGCACCAATGGGCACTAATGAGGCTGCATTGATGGGCACTAAAGAGGCTGCACTGATGAGCACTAATGAGGCTGCTCTGATGAGCACTAATGAGGCTGCTCTGATGGGCAATAATGAGGTTGCATTGATGAGCACTGATAGATTGCATTGATGGGCACTTATGAGGTTGTATTGGTGGCATTGATGAGGAGGCACTGATGGGCACAGATGAGGCTCTACTGATGGGCATTGATAGACACTGATGGTGCTGCACTGATGATCAGTGAGCATGCCCAATGCGCATCCCAGGGGCGGGGTTCTGGGAGGACATCAACTGGACAACCTGGAACTGGACGAAATAGCCCAGTCGGTAAGTGGTTAAAGTGTCACAAAACCCACATCATAAAAAATGATGATTAAATGGTGTATTACATGCTGTTCATACTCACTCATCACTATGAGATTCCTTTTCTGTATTCTGCAAATATCCTGGTTGGGCGAGGGCTCAGGTAAGTAGGGCGAGGGCTCAGGTGAGTAGGGCGAGGGCTCAGGTGAGTGGGGCGAGGGCTCAGGTGAGTTGGGCGAGGGCTCAGGTGAGTAGGGCGAGGGCTCAGGTGAGTAGGGCGAGGGCTCAGGTGAGTGGGGCGAGGGCTCAGGTGAGTAGGGCAAGGGCTCAGGTGAGTAGGGCAAGGGCTCAGGTGAGTAGGGCGAGGGCTCAGGTGAGTGGGGCAAGGGCTCAGGTGAGTGGGGCGAGGGCTCAGGTGAGTGGGGCGAGGGCTCAGGTAAGTAGGGCGAGGGCTCAGGTGAGTAGGGCGAGGGCTCAGGTGAGTGGGGCGAGGGCTCAGGTGAGTAGGGCGAGGGCTCAGGTGAGTAGGGCGAGGGCTCAGGTGAGTAGGGCGAGGGCTCAGGTGAGTGGGGCGAGGGCTCAGGTGAGTAGGGCGAGGGCTCAGGTGAGTAGGGCGAGGGCTCAGGTGAGTGGGGCGAGGGCTCAGGTGAGTAGGGCGAGGGCTCAGGTGAGTAGGGCGAGGGCTCAGGTGAGTAGGGCGAGGGCTCAGGTGAGTGGGGCGAGGGCTCAGGTGAGTAGGGCGAGGGCTCAGGTGAGTAGGGCGAGGGCTCAGGTAAGTGGGGGGGTGGGAGATACTGATGCCTAAACATTTTTTACCTTAATGGAAGGAATCCATTAAGGTAAGAAATGTTTAGGCTTTATAACCATTTTAAGGTCACACCTAGTGAAATGCGTCAGTCGGAGAGCAGAGGTACACTGTCCATATATTGGAAATTTGTTTAATTAAACGGCTTGATTATTGAACAGATGTGCGACATTTGTTTTCGGTTTATTCAGGGGAGGGATCTCTCCGGTATCGATTTACAATACCCCTCTGTTCCTTGACTGAGAAGAATTAGGAAGGTGGAAATGTCCGGGTTGCTGGGCGCTCGGGGTAGTTTACAAAACATAAACTGGTGTTGCTTGTGTTAATCAGCGAACGTTTTTTACGGAATTCTCACCTTTGCAGACGTCGTGTATTAATAATTAGAAAACGTTTTTAACCTTCTACAATCCTCGGGTCTCCGGAGGCCAAACAGCCACACAAAGAGGATTAAGAACATAAATGAGTAGATTGTAAGCGGCGAGTGTTTATTTACAGAGCGGTGGGTAAAACGGGCCCCGGGGGGGGAATAACGAGGATCCCCTCCGGGGACTTCTCTGCGGTTATTACTGATGCTGATTGAGACTTGATATTTATTCAGCTTCACATAATCCGCAGACACCATCCTGGGAAACGGAGAGGATAATGACAGCCGGAGATTATTTATTGCTGTGAGCAGAAATCCAATCCATCCGTACACTTCCCCCGACTTCCAGAAAATCCCCCGTGTGCTCCACCGTGTGCTCCCACTTATATGACCCCCGTGTGCTCCCGCTTATATCACCCCGTGTGCTCCCGCTTATATCACCCCGTGTGCTCCCGCTTATATCACCCCCGTGTGCTCCCGCTTATATCACCCCCGTGTGCTCCCGCTTATATCACCCCCGTGTGCTCCCGCTTATATCACCCCCGTGTGCTCCCGCTTATATCACCCCCGTGTGCTCCCGCTTATATCACCCCCGTGTGCTGCCGCTTATATCACCCCCGTGTGCTGCCGCTTATATCACCCCCGTGTGCTCCCGCTTATATCACCCCCGTGTGCTCCCGCTTATATCACCCCCGTGTGCTCCCGCTTATATCACCCCCGTGTGCTCCCGCTTATATCACCCCCGTGTGCTCCCGCTTATATCACCCCCGTGTGCTCCCGCTTATATCACCCCCGTGTGCTCCCGCTTATATCACCCCCGTGTGCTCCCGCTTATATCACCCCCGTGTGCTCCCGCTTATATCACCCCCGTGTGCTGCCGCTTATATCACCCCCGTGTGCTCCCGCTTATATCACCCCCGTGTGCTCCCGCTTATATCACCCCCGTGTGCTCCCGCTTATATCACCCCCGTGTGCTCCCGCTTATATCACCCCCGTGTGCTCCCGCTTATATCACCCCCGTGTGCTCCCGCTTATATCACCCCCGTGTGCTCCCCGTGTGCTCCCTGCTTATATCACCCCGTGTGCTCCCCGTGTGCTCCCTGCTTATATCACCCCGTGTGCTCCCCCGTGTGCTCCCCGCTTATATCACCCCCGTGTGCTCCCCGCTTATATCACCCCCGTGTGCTCCCTGCTTATATCACCCCGTGTGCTCCCCCGTGTGCTCCCCGCTTATATCACCCCCGTGTGCTCCCCGCTTATATCACCCCCGTGTGCTCCCCGCTTATATCACCCCTGTGTGCTCCCCGCTTATATCACCCCTGTGTGCTCCCCCGTGTGCTCCCGCTTATATCACCCCTGTGTGCTCCCCCGTGTGCTCCCCGCTTATATCACCCCGTGTGCTCCCCCGTGTGCTCCCCGCTTATATCACCCCCGTGTGCTCCACGCTTATATCACCCCTGTGTGCTCCCCCGTGTGCTCCCGCTTATATCACCCCTGTGTGCTCCCCCGTGTGCTCCCCGCTTATATCACCCCGTGTGCTCCCCCGTGTGCTCCCCGCTTATATCACCCCCGTGTGCTCCCCGCTTATATCACCCCCGTGTGCTCCCTGCTTATATCACCCCGTGTGCTCCCCCGTGTGCTCCCGCTTATATCACCCCTGTGTGCTCCCCCGTGTGCTCCCCGCTTATATCACCCCGTGTGCTCCCCCGTGTGCTCCCCGCTTATATCACCCCCGTGTGCTCCCCGCTTATATCACCCCCGTGTGCTCCCCGCTTATATCACCCCCGTGTGCTCCCCGCTTATATCACCCCTGTGTGCTCCCCGCTTATATCACCCCTGTGTGCTCCACGCTTATATCACCCCTGTGTGCTCCCCCGTGTGCTCCCGCTTATATCACCCCTGTGTGCTCCCCCGTGTGCTCCCCGCTTATATCACCCCGTGTGCTCCCCCGTGTGCTCCCCGCTTATATCACCCCTGTGTGCTCCACGCTTATATCACCCCTGTGTGCTCCACGCTTATATCACCCCTGTGTGCTCCACCGTGTGCTCCCCGCTTATATCACCCCTGTGTGCTCCACCGTGTGCTCCCCGCTTATATCACCCCTGTGTGCTCCCCCGTGTGCTCCCCGCTTATATCACCCCTGTGTGCTCCACCGTGTGCTCCCGCTTATATCACCCTGTGTGCTCCCGCTTATATCACCCAATGTGCTCCCGCTTATATCACCCCTGTGTCCTCCACCATGTGCTCCCGCTTATATCACCCCTGTGTGCTCCCGCTTATATCACCCCTGTGTGCTCCCGCTTATATCACCCCTGTGTCCTCCACCATGTGCTCCCGCTTATATCACCCCTGTGTGCTCCACCGTGTGCTCCCGCTAATATCACCCCTGTGTGCTCCTGCTTATATCACCCCTGTGTCCTCCACCATGTGCTCCCGCTTATATCACCCCTGTGTGCTCCACCGTGTGCTCCCGCTTATATCACCCCTGTGTGCTCCACCGTGTGCTCCCGCTTATATCACCCCATGTGCTCCCGCTTATATCACCCCTGTGTCCTCCACCATGTGCTCCCGCTTATATCACCCCTGTGTGCTCCCGCTTATATCACCCCTGTGTGCTCCCGCTTATATCACCCCTGTGTGCTCCCTCTTATATCACCCCTGTGTGCTCCCGCTTATATCACCCCTGTGTGCTCCCTCTTATATCACCCTGTGTGCTCCCTCTTATATCACCCCTGTGTGCTCCCTCTTATATCACCCCTGTGTGCTCCCTCTTATATCACCCTGTGTGCTCCCTCTTATATCACCCCTGTGTGCTCCCTCTTATATCACCCCTGTGTGCTCCCTCTTATATCACCCCTGTGTGCTCCCTCTTATATCACCCTGTGTGCTCCCTCTTATATCACCCCTGTGTGCTCCCTCTTATATCACCCCTGTGTGCTCCCTCTTATATCACCCCTGTGTGCTCCCTCTTATATCACCCCTGTGTGCTCCCTCTTATATCACCCCTGTGTGCTCCCTCTTATATCACCCCTGTGTGCTCCACCATGTGCTCCCGCTTATATCACCCTGTGTGCTCCACCATGTGCTCCCGCTTATATCACCCGGACTGACAGAACATGCTTACAGCTTTATAGGGAAACCACGACAACTGACGCGCTGCATTGGATTGATCATCGGCTTTTCTTGTGACGCCTCTCCTAAAATAAAATGTAACCTATACTAGATATTCCAAAGATTTCAGAGATAGAAGTTTTATAGAACGCCTGCTGACCGCCTCGCGTAGAGTGCGGCCCTCCTCTGCCGGATACGTGATCTAGTACGTGTTCCGGCACTTCCAGGTAGGGTTCAGTGCTGGGACCCTTACTTTTTAATATCCTTATAAATAATATGGGGTCTGAGATTCAAAGTAATTTCAGTCTTTGCAGATGACACTGAGCTATGGAGTGGAATAACATCCTTACAAGCCGACCTCAATGCTCTAATTGGACAACTATGCGGCAAATGAGGTTTAATGTTGATAAATGTAAAGTTATGGACTTGGGGGCTAAGAGTATGCATCATACATACTAGGGGGGGTACAACTGTGGGAATCCATAGTGGAGAAGGATCTGGGGGAACCAATAGTGGAGAAGGATCTGGGGGAACCAATGGTGGAGAAGGTTCTGGGGGAACCAATGGTTGAGAAGGATCTGGGGGAACCAATGGGGGAACCAATGGTGGAGAAGGATCTGGGGGAACCAATGGGGGAACCAATGGTGGAGAAGGATCTGGGGGAACCAATGGTGGAGAAGGATCTGGGGGAACCAATGGTGGAGAAGGATCTGGGGGATCCATAGTGGAGAAGGATCTGGGGGATCCATAGTGGAGAAGGATCTGGGGGATCCATAGTGGAGAAGGATCTGGGGGATCCATAGTGGAGAAGGATCTGGGGGATCCACTGTGGAGAAGGATCTGGGGGATCTACTGTGGAGAAGGATCTGGGGGATCCACTGTGGAGAAGGATCTGGGGATCCACAGTGAAGAAGGATCTGGGGATCCACAGTGAAGAAGGATCTGGGGATCCACAGTGGAGAAGGATCTGGGGATCCACAGTGGAAAAGGATCTGGGGGATCCACAGTGGAGGAGGATCTGGGGGATCCACAGTGGAGAAGGATCTGGGGGATCCACAGTGGAGAAGGATCTGCGGGATCCACAGTGGAGAAGGATCTGGGGGATCCACAGTGGAGAAGGATCTGGGGGATCCACAGTGGAGAAGGATCTGCAGGATCCACAGTGGAGAAGGATCTGCGGGATCCATAATGGAGAAGGATCTGGGGGGATCCATGGTGGAGAAGGATCTGGGGGGATCTATAGTGGAGAAGGATCTGGGGGGATCTATAGTGGAGAAGGATCTGGGGGGATCTATAGTGGAGAAGGATCTGGGGGTGATCTATAGTGGAGAAGGATCTGGGGGGATCTATAGTGGAGAAGGATCGGGGGGATCTATAGTGGAGAAGGATCTGGGGGAATCCTTAGTGGAGAAGGATCTGGGGGAATCTATAGTGGAGAAGGATCTGGGGGGATCTATAGTGGAGAAGGATCTGGGGGGATCTATAGTGGAGAAGGATCTGGGGGATCTATAGTGGAGAAGGATCTGGGGGATCTATAGTGGGGAAGGATCTGGGGGGATATATAGTGGAGAAGGATCTGGGGGGATCTATAGTGGAGAAGGCTCTGGGGGAATCCTTAGTGGAGAAGGATCTGGGGGGATCTATAGTGGAGAAGGATCTGGGGGGATCTATAGTGGAGAAGGATCTGGGGGGATCCGTAGTGGAGCAGGATCTGGGGGAATAAGTCGCTAATCGCTGCCATTACTAGTATAAAAGAAAAAAATTGCAGTATATAATACCACAGCTTGTAGACGATATCGCTGTCAAGCAACCCAATCAATATACGCTTATTGGGATTTTTTTCAATCAAAATTTTGTAGCAGAATACATATTGACCTAAATTTATGAAGAAATGTAGTAAAAACATTTTGTATTGCAAATGTTTAATAGCAGAAAGTACAAAATATTGTTTTTTTACTTTTCAAAATTGTCGCTCTTTTTTTGTTTAAAGCGCAAAAAAAAGGCAGAGGTGATCAAATACCACCAAGAGAAAGCTCAATTTGTGGGGGAAAAAAACGAGATAAATTTTATTTGGGTGCAGCGCTGCAGGACCGCACAATTGTCAGTTGAAGTAATGCAGTGTCGTATCACAAAAAATGGCCTGGTCATGAAGGAGGGGGTTAAATCTTCCGGAGGGTGAGTGGTTAAAGTTTCCCTGGTTTGGCACTCTATGTTATCTTTCTGTTCCTTAATACAGTAGAATAGTCGGCACCATGCAGCTAGGAATAGATGGAATATTACAGGTCAAGCATCATCTCGGTCGGTCCATCACCTCTGCACTATCCCAACCAGCATCAGTCAACAGTTTAACCTTTTTGTGTCTGTAGGTCCTCCGGGTACATCCCTCAGTGTCAATAGGGATTAACAGCCTGGTGCTGTCTAGTAGGCTACTATGGCACATGGAGCAGGGCGAGGAAGTCACCTCTGCCCTCTATTACCTTCTGTATCTCAGGAGGGCCCCTGTAGAGGAATTTCAATTAATCCCCCCCACCCCCAACTCCAGAAGAACTGAGCCAGCCAGGAGGTTGATGGAACAAGGATTGCGGTAAAAGGGCAGAAACCGCTAGTCTGGCAGGATTTACACCCTCCTGCTATCTGCTGACCGAGAAGTCAGGATCCGTCCAACAGCATTTCTCCACTGTCTGTAACTTGCATACAGAAGGAACTCAGCCCCATATACATATACACAGTATAATACTATGTACATGGGAGGAGTCTGTGATACTTATGTACATGGGAGGAGCCTGCGATACTTATGTACATGGGAGGAGCCTGCGATACTTATGTACATGGGAGGAGCCTGCGATACTTATGTACATGGGAGGAGCCTGCGATACTTATGTACATGGGAGGAGCCTGCGATACTTATGTACATGGGAGGAGCCTGTGATACTTATGTACATGGGAGGAGCCTGCGATACTTATGTACATGGGAGGAGTCTGCGATACTTATGTACATGGGAGGAGCCTGCGATACTTATGTACATGGGAGGAGCCTGCGATACTTATGTACATGGGAGGAGCCTGCGATACTTATGTACATGGGAGGAGCCTGCGATACTTATGTACATGGGAGGAGCCTGCGATACTTATGTACATGGGAGGAGCCTGCGATACTTATGTACATGGGAGGAGCCTGTGATACTTATGTACATGGGAGGAGCCTGTGATACTTATGTACATGGGAGGAGCCTGTGATACTTATGTACATGGGAGGAGCCTGTGATACTTATGTACATGGGAGGAGCCTGTGACACTTGTGTACATGGGAGGAGCCTGTGATACTTATGTACATGGGAGGAGCCTGTGATACTTATGTACATGGGAGGAGCCTGTGATACTTATGTACATGGAGGAGCCTGTGATACTTATGTACATGGGAGGAGCCTGTGATACTTATGTACATGGGAGGAGCCTGTGATACTTATGTACATGGGAGGAATCTGTGATACTTATGTACATGGGAGGAGCCTGTGACACTTGTGTACATGGGAGGAGCCTGTGATACTTCTGTACATGGGAGGAGCTTGTGATACTTCTGTACATGGGAGGAGCCTGTGATACTTATATACATGGGATTGTTTCCCTTTTTTATTCTTAATACATTTGCAAAGCTTTCATTATGGGGTGTTTTTGAGGAAAATAATGAATTTAATCCATTTTGGAATAAGGTTGTAACATAACAAAATGTGGAAAAAGTGAAGCGCTGTGAATACTTTCCAGATGCACTAACTATATATATAAAAATTAGTATAGGCTCACTTTAATCAGTGCAGCTGCATGTCATTAGTTAGGTCCGTTTAGTAGCTTCACCTGCTGCAGGTTTGATTGCATCTCTGCTTTCCAAATAACTGTAGATCCATCTGGAATATAGGTGTGGAGCAATGCAAAGGGCAGCATAAATATTTTCCATTTGGATTTACACAGGAGGCCTGGTGCTAGAATTACTGCCCACGATTTGATGTTCGCAGTGATACCTCACATGTGTGGGGTGATCCGTGTTTGGGCACGTGTGAGACCAACATGTGTGTTTGCCTTTGCAGGGGGGGGGGGGTGCACTGGGACGCTTTACAAATGGTTTTTTCCTTATTTATTTTATATTTTTTACTCTGTCACTTTAATTATTTATTTTTTTGGATCACTCTTTTATTGTTATCACAGGGAATATAAATATCCCTTGTGATAGCAATAGGCAATGACCGGTACTGTTTTTTGAGAGATCTGGGGGTCTATTAGCTGCTACAATGCTTTTACAAGAAAGTCGACTGTCGGCTAAAAAAAACAAACAAACAAAAAAAACAACAATACCGGGATGATGACTGCAGCTGTCATCTTGGTGAACCACTCAAAGTCCAGCAACATACTGGTACATTGCTGGGGCTGAAGTGTATAGATTACATTTTAAGGGGGGGGGGGGGGGGAGCTTGATGCTCCCTGTTCATCGACTGCTTGCAGACACTGGAAATAAATATTTCTCTGCACCGATGGGGTTGTTTGGAAGGGGTCGTTCGGCCCAGCTCCCTCTAAGAGGTCCTAAATACATAGGATAAACGACTTCCTACTATCCAGAATCCTTCTCAGAAGCAGAAAATGTTCAGTTTTGCTGAGTGTGCCTGAAAACACATTCCGCCCTCTATACTCTTGCCGAATAGCTGAAAAAGGCTTATAGGGTCTTACAAGGCAATGTGCAAGTGGACTGAACGAGGCAGGTAAGTGTCTTACCTTATCAATATGGGGGTGCCAGTATTCATCGTGTGCGGTTTTAGCTTCCGAGCTATTCATTCTGGAGAAGAAGGTGGGTTTGGTGAGGTGCAGAGACTGGGCATCGAGATCGAACGTCCTCGCAATTTCTTTCTGAATCCTCAGCCTCACGTCACTGCAGCCATTTAAAAAATAAATAAAAAAAATAATATAAAAGTTTTTTCTGATCTACAAGGACCTAATTGACATCTAATCTATGCCTTTTAACACCAGCATTTTTTTTTTCATTATTAGTTTTATTATTAGTACAAAACATGGTGAACATATCAAGAGAAAATTATATAAGGCACAATTGGTACA
>NW_027507789.1:2889717-2897217 GCF_037356315.1 Lithobates pipiens
GGGGATGACTGATAGAATCTGCCAAAAAGTCTCCAAGATCTCCAAAGATCGGCCTGTAGTATGGATTGTATGAATGGAGGAGCTGGCAGAAAGGGCGCAGTAGGGCACTTTTGATTAGTGCTCATGGCGGCTCATCAGTTCTATTAACCCTTGCTGCACTGGAAGTCTAAGGCAGCAGAGGTGGGGAGGTGGGGGGGGGGGGGGGGGGCATCGGAGGAAGAAGATTACTAATAAACTATAAGATTAAAGCACAAGAGACACATAAAAAAAATGTCCCCGGTACTTATTTTGTTTTCTGTTTTTTTTTTTTTTGTCATTTCAGGCTTTTAACCAGAGGTCTCCAAACTAACTAAACAAACAGCAAGTTTACTGTCCTTACTGTGGCCAATGTGAGTAGAAAATGCCATGGCCTTAATGGGAGTAAAAACGCCCTATTATTGACATTTGAGGGAGGAATAGTGTCCCATCATTGGCATTAGAGGGTGGATTAGTGCCCCGGATTAGTGCATCACTGTTGTCAGTGCAAGAGATGGCACCCCCTCATTGGTGTCGGTGGGAGGAATAGTGCCCCATCATTGGTATCAGTGGGAGGAATAGTGCCCCATCCATTGGTGTCAGTGGGAGGAATAGTGTCCCATCATTGGTGTCAGTGGGAGGAATAGTGCCCCATCATTGGTGTCAGTGGGAGGAATAGTGCCCCATCATTGGTGTCAGTGGGAGGAATAGTGCCCCATCATTGGTATCAGTGGTAGGAATAGTGTCCCATCATTGGTATCAGTGGGAGGAATAGTGCCCCATCATTGGTGCCAGTGGGAGGAATAGTGTCCCATCATTGGTATCAGTGGGAGGAATAGTGCCCCATCATTGGTGTCAGTGGGAGGAATAGTGTTCCCATCATTGGTATCAGTGGGAGAAATAGTGCCCCATCATTGGGGTCAGTGGGAGGAATAGTGTCCCATCATTGGTGTCAGTGAGAGGAAAAATGCCCCATCATTGGTGTCAGTGGGAGGAATAGTGCCCCATCATTGGTATCAGTGGGAGGAATAGTGCCCCATCATTGGTGTCGGTGGGAGGAATAGTGTCCCATCATTGGTGTCAGCGGGAGGAATAGTGCCCCATCATTGGTGTCAGTGGGGGGAATAGTGCCCCATCATTGGTATCAGTGGGGGAATAGTGCCCCATCATTGGTGTCAGTGGGAGGAATAGTGCCCCATCATTGGTATCAGTGGGAGGAATAGTGCCCCATCATTGGTATCAGTGGGAGGAATAGTCCCCCATCATTGGTATCAGTGGGAGGAATAGTGCCCCATCATTGATGTCAGTGGGAGGAATAATGCCCAATCATTGGTATCAGCGCAAGTGATGGCGCCCCATCATTGGTGTCAGTGGAGGAATATTGCCCCATCATTGGGGTCAGTGGGAGGAATAGTGCCCCATCATTGGGGTCAGTGGGAGGAATAGTGCCCCATCATTGGGGTCAGTGGGAAGAATAGTGTCCTATCATTGGGGTCAGTGGGAGGAATAGTGTCCCATCATTGGTATCAGTGGGAGGAATAGTGTCCCATCATTGGTGTCAGTGGGAGGAATAGTGTCCCATCATTGTGTCAGTGAGAGGAATAGTGCCCCATCATTTAGGTCAGTGGGAGGAATAGTGCTCCATCATTGGTGTCAGTGGGAGGAATAGTGCTCCATCATTGGGGTCAGTGGGAGGAATAGTGCCCCATCATTGGGGTCAGTGGGAGGAATAGTGCCCCAAGGGCAAGATAAAGGTAAGTAAAGGGCCACATCTGGCCCCTGGGCCGTAGTGTGGAGACCACTGCTTTAAACCATAAATTAGATTTTTACATCTACGCTTCATCATGCAGCACATGTATTGTATTACAAAAAACACAAGTGCGGTTTTGCACACCATCCAATCCATGGAACAGCCCCTCACCCTCCCAATAATCTCAAGATGCAGCTTCCTATAATGAGCATCAGACACAGCCGCCTAGTTTCTCTTCCTTCAGACGGATCCGGCCAATCACAGCCGGTTGTGTTCCACTTGGTACAGACGATCGCACAATCTCTTAGTAGATTAATCAGCTTTAATTAGGAACCGAGCTTGTAAGTGGTTTAGTCACTTGCAGAGTAATTACAGAGCGACAGCCGCTGTGCTGCCAGGGAAATGGCAGCGCAGCTGTTGGGGCATCTCGGTATGAACCATCGCACTTTATAATATGAGGAGGTCCATCAAATGAGCGAACAACAAGCTGAAAGGTTAAAAAATACCGAGGATTAACAACAGGGCTGCGCTGTAGCCGTGTACCCGATGTGGAGCTTGGTCATGACGCAATGCCATGTGCCGCAACGCCTGCGTTTTTGTGCGTTGGGGAGCATTACGGTGCCCTGCATTACGCAGATCCTTTCAAAAGAACGGGCTGCAATGCAGCAGAAATAGCGCAGACTGCATTGGTTTTTGCAGCAATGATAAAGTTGCCCCCCCCCCCCCTCACCCCTTTCAAACCGAACACATAATAATTACACGGGTTCTGTGGCTGATGAAGGTGGCAATTAAACTCACTTGGTGTCTTATCTGCATTAAATCAGCCTCAGAACCCGTGTAATTCATAAGTGTTCGGGTTTGAAGGGTGAGGTGGCAACCCTAAGCAATGCATAGCATGCATGGGGGCGCCATTCAAGATTAATGGCATGGGCACCAAAGCACCTATGGATCCTACAACGGGCATGTGTGAACGGGCTCTTGGTCTTCAAATCACTTCCAGTTCATCGCGGTGAACTAAGCCAGATTCGAGAGTGGGTACCTGTCTAACCAGGTACCCACTCCACCCCAAAAGGTGCCAAAACGTGGCAGTGGAGGGCAGTGCCGGGACAAGGTCATCCAGCGCCCAGGGCAAAGATGCCAAACTGCGCCCCCCTTTCCCTTAGGGTTAGGGTGTCCCCTACCCCTGCAATAAATCATTGCGCCAGGGGCAGCCGCCCCTCCTGCCCGGCCCTGGTGGAGGGGGCAGGAGGCAGACAAGCGGAGCATCCCCTTTGGGTGGAGCTTAGCTCTAAGCGCTAGTGTCAGGATCACTGTGTAAAAAATAAGGGAAAGAAAGTCTGAAAAAAAGAAAACGAATGCGGCCACTACAATCGAAGAAATAATAAGCTGCAATATATTACATATTTTTTCTGGGGTTATACAGACATATAAAGTAGAAGTAAAGCACAGAAAACGAAAATGTTACCGGTATAGCTGGAAATCTTCTTCAGTTATTGTCTCTTTCAGTTTCTCTCCATAGTACCTGTGAAAAGTAACATATGATTTTATAATAACAGCTTTTGCGATATATACAAAGATAATTAAGATGCAAGATATTAAAAGCGTTTGTAAAGGCTATTTTTTTTTTTTTTTTTGGAAAATAACAATCATGTTATATTTATGTGCTCTGTGCTATGGTATTGCCCCATGTGGCCCCAATGCTCTCTTCTGGGGTCCCCGGCCAGGGTTCCAGACTCCTCCTCCTCTCAGTCAAAGAAATGCCTCTCTAGGCGAGTGACTCTCACATGTGAACTGGAACCCAGGGTGCTGCACAGCTCTGTCTGCGCTGACTTTAGCGTGAAACGCGTTGCCCTTTACGTTCTTGTCATACCCGGGATGTGATTTTAATATACTGCAATAAAGGTACAGTGGAACCTTGGATTATGAGGATAATCCGTTCCAGAAGAATGCTTGTAATTCAAAGCACTCGCATATCAAAGCGAGTTTCCCCATAGAAGTCAATGGAGACGCAGATAATTCGTTCTGCATTGACTTCTATTGCATGCAATACTGCATATGGCCAGAGGTGGGGGGGGGGGGGGGCGCTGGAGAGCCTCAGAAATACTCGGGGACAGCTTGGCTGAACTCAGAAACCCTCGGAAAGGCTTGGGAAAAACACTCAGGAACAGACTATTTCCGAGTGTTTCCAAACGCCTCTGAACCGTTCCGAGTGTCACCGGTGCCCCCGCACCTCTGGCCAAATGTGGTACTGCACACCCCATTGGCTTGAATCCTGCTCGTTTTCATGAGACAACACTCGCAAACCGAGTCAGGATTTTGTTTAAAAAGTTGCTTATCTTTCAAAACGCTTGTTAACCTCGTTACTCATAAACCAAGGTGCCACTGTACCAAGGAGTGCAGCGATACTCCAGATTTTGCATGTTACTTACTCCTCCTCCTCCTCTCAGTGTGCCACCATCGGAAGCCGCTCCCTATGGGGCCGCATCTGCAGGCTCGATCCCAAGCCAGGCTGTGTGCGTCTACTGACAGGCACAGCATGGCTCAACCCCACACCCCGCTCGCTGGATTTGATTGACAGCAGCGGGAACCAATGGCTCCCGCTGTGCCTATGTGAGTAGAGAGAGAGAGAGAGAGAGAGAGAGAGAGGACAGAGCCGCTGCAGATGGGCACAGCACTGGATCGAGAAAGGATTCGGGTAAGTATATGGGTGGTGTGGTAGCGATACAATTACTGAGATCTTTTTTTTTACCTTAATGCAGAGAATGCATTTAAGAGGAACTGCAGTCTGCTCACATAATTTGTAATAAAAAAACATCTTTTGCCATTCTGAAGCTTCCCTCCAACCACTTTGCATATTATTTTATATATACTGGGATTCTGTACTCGCCAAATATGCGCAGAAATCTCCCTCCACCGAGTCTGGCTGCAGCCATGTTAACTGTGGGCAGCTGAAGCTGCTGTCTGTTCACTTCCCGGATTTACACAGACACACAAACCTCCAGCTCTGCAGCTCTCATTGGCCCTCTTATGACTCATCCCCCCTCCCTTCCTGGGAGACTCTCAGGAAAGCGAGAGAGATGTAGACGATGTCATAAGCCTAGACTAATGACCCGACAAGAAACAGGAAGTGGGCTGTATAAGGGATTTACTGGCTGAAAAACAAAATGTTTTACTATCCAAAGTTAAAAGAACAACAAGAAGGGCAGAAGATTTAATAGATGGAAAATTTAAAAAAAAAATGACTGAATGTTCCGCTTTAAAGGTAAAAAATGTTGAGCCTTTAGAACCACTTTAAAATAAGGAGATGCCAAACCTATATTTTAAATGAAAATCCCCGAAGATCTACCAGTATATATTTATTAAATGAACCCTAAAGCCCAGCAAAAATTGTACAACGCTGGTGATCACATCACAGGGTGTAAAAATAAATAAAGCCATTTCTCTCTTCAGGAACAAAGTAAAATCATTAAAATAATTCTGGGACATGGTCTAGACCAGAGGTTCTCAACCTCAGCCCTCGAGTACCCCCAACGGGCCATGTTTTGGGAACTTCTCTTAACCACTTCACCCCCGGACCATTTTGCTGGCCAAAGACCAGACCACTTTTTGCGATTCAGGCACTGCGTCGCTTTAACTGACAATTGCGCGGTCGCGCGACGTGGCTCCCAAACAAAATTGATGTCCTTTTTTTCCTACAAATAGAGCTTTCTTTTGGTGGTATTTGATCACCGCTGCGGTTTTTATTTTTTGCGCTATATAAACAAAATAGAGCGACAATTTTGAAAAAAAACGCATTATCACATGGAGCAGAGATCAGCATCACTAGTTGCTAGCAGAACTGGGAAATGCTGTTTTAGAACGGCATTTCTTCATTCGGCCGCTCCGTGAGATGATCGCGGGGATGCCCGTGGCGATCGAGTCCGCGGGACCCGCGACCAGACTCACGAGGGTCCCGACTGGCATCCTGCGATGGCAGGGCGGCAAATTTAAAGGGACGTACAGAACACCCATTTGCCTGCCCGTGCCATTCTGCTGACGTACATCGACGTGCGCTGGTCAGGAACCGGTTAATATAGATAATACACCTCTTATCAATACCATGTCATTGATATTGATTTAAAGCAGCTGTGAAAAGTAAAAGGTAAACCTGAAAACATGGCCCGTTGGGGGTACTTGAGGACTGAGGTGGAGAACCACTGCTCTAGAGGAGAAGAGGGAGGATTGGGGTAAAT
This sequence comes from Lithobates pipiens, assembly GCF_037356315.1. Lineage (NCBI taxonomy): Eukaryota > Metazoa > Chordata > Amphibia > Anura > Ranidae > Lithobates > Lithobates pipiens. The sequence continues at coordinate 2,895,715 of NW_027507789.1, forward strand.
TAGGGTTTTCTAACCCTCAGACAGTTATTATCTGCAGATCTCTTGGCCAGGGAAGTCTGTTTTTTGTCTACAGACATCAGATTGCCATCTGAAGTGGGCAAGTCATTTGTATTGGCATGGAGAAAAGTAGGTGGCCGAGACCATTCTGTGGGTCAGTGGTGGTCAACATTCTTGATATAGGGGCCTCAAGTGAGGTTTGAGGCCCCCTATGGGCCAGAGACCGCAAACATGCTACAGAAGATGGGCCAAGACCAAAGACATGCTACAAGGGATGGTCAATGACTGCAAACATGCTAAAGGAGATGGGCCAAGATTAAGAGCATGCTACAAGGGATGGTCAATGACTGCAAACATGCTAAAGGAGATGGGCCAAGATTAGGAGCATGCTACAAGGGATGGTCAATGACTGAAAACATGCTAAAGGAGATGGGCCAAGATTAAGAGCATGCTACAAGGGATGGTCAATGACTGCAAACATGCTAAAGGAGATGGGCCAAGATTAAGAGCATGCTACAAGGGATGGTCAATGACTGAAAACATGCTAAAGGAGATGGGCCAAGATTAAGAGCATGCTACAAGGGATGGTCAGAGACTGTAAACATGCTACAGAAGATGGGCCAAGACCAAAGACATGCTACAAGGGATGGGCCAAGACCAAGGGCATGCTACAAGGGATGGGCCAAGACCAAGGGCATGCTACAAGGGATGGGCCAAGACCAAGGGCATGCTACAAGGGATGGGCCAAGACCAAGGGCATGCTACAAGGGATGGGCCAAGACCAAGGGCATGCTACAGGAGATGGTCCGAAACTGCAAACATGGTCAGAAACTAAGAGATGGTCAGTTTCTGACTAAGGCCATGCTACAAGGGATGGTCAATGACTGCAAACATGCTACAGAAGATGGGCCAAGACCAAAGACATGCTACAAGGGATGGGCCAAGACCAAGGGCATGCTACAAGGGATGGCCAAGACCAAGGGCATGCTACAAGGGATGGGCCAAGACCAAGGGCATGCTACAAGGGATGGGCCAAGACCAAGGGCATGCTACAGGAGATGGTCCGAAACTGCAAACATGGTCAGAAACTAAGAGATGGTCAGTTTCTGACTAAGGCCATGCTACAAGGGATGGTCAGAGACTGCAAAAATGCTACAAGGATGGTCAGAGACTTATGCCGCATATATACGACTGGACTTTTCAACGGACTAGGTCCGATGGTCTTCCCGACTGACTTTCATCAGCGTTCCGATGGACGTTCCGAATGAACGGACTTGGCCACACACAATCACACGAAAGTCTGACGGATTTGAACGTGATGACGTACGACCGGACTAGAATAAGGAAGTTCATAGTAGACAATAGCTGCCCTAGCGTCGGTCTATGTCAATCGGACTAACATACACACGAACGGATTTCTCGATAGGAACTGGGTCTGGCGGAGTTCCGGACGAAAAATTTGAAGCATGTTCTGATTCTAAAGTCTGTCAGATTTTTGAACAGCAA
>NW_027507789.1:2902217-2990213 GCF_037356315.1 Lithobates pipiens
TATATCGCAAAAAAATAAAAAACCGAGTCGTGAATAAATACCACCAAAATAAAGCTCTATTTGTGCGAACAAAATGATAACAATTTCATTTGGGTACAGTGTAGCACGACCGCGCAATCGTCATTGAAAGCGCTAGAGCGATGAAAGCTGAAAATTGGGCTGGGAAGGAAGGGGGCGAAAGTGCCCGGTATTGTAGTGGTTAAACACCTCTGAAATGGTCTTGTGTACAAACAACGTGTATGAGGCCTAAGGAAAAAGTAAAAAGGAGAGAAAAGTGAAAGGAGAGAGACAGAAAAGAGAAAAAAAAGAGTGGGGGAAGTGAAAGAAGAATATAGTGAACGGAGAGAAAAATTAAGGGAGAGAGAGAAAGTAAGAGAAGACAGAAAATGAAAAGGAGAGAAAAGTGAAAGAAGAGAGATAGAAAGTAAAAAGTGAAAGGAGAGAAAAGTGAAAGGAGAAAAAGGTGAAAGGAGAGAAAAGTGAAAGGAGAAAAAGGTGAAAGGAGAAAAAGGTGAAAGGAGTAAGTGAAAGGAGAGGAAAGTGAAAGGAGAGGAAAGTGAAAGGAGAAAAAGGTGAAAGGAGAAAAAGGTGAAAGGAGTAAGTGAAAGGAGAAGAAAGTGAAAGGAGAGGAAAGTGAAAGGAGAGGAAAGTGAAAGGAGAAAAACGTGAAAGGAGAGGAAAGTGAAAGGAGAAAAAGGTGAAAGGAGTAAGAGAAAGGAGAAAAAAGTGAAAGGAGAAAAACGTGAAAGGAGAGAGATAGAAAGTAAAAAGGAGAGAAAAGTGAAAGGAGAAAAACCATGAAAAGGAGAAAGTGAAAGGAGAGAAAAGTGGAAGAGAAAAAAGAAAGGACAGAAAGGAGAAAGTGAAAGGAGAGACAGAGAAGGAACAGAGATAGAAAAAACTTGAAGGTGACAAAAAGGAAAACTTTGAAGGAGAACATAAAAGTGAATGGACAGTAAATAGGGAGAGGGAATAAAAGGAAAGACAAAAAAAGAAAACAGAATGAAGGTTGAAAGTGAAAAGTAGAATGATACAAGTCTGGGCAGCAGGATAGACTTGTGAAGGTTTAGAAGACGATACAAGGGGATTAGGAGTTGTCTTTACCGATACATATTTATGAAATTCCTCCCCATTGACAGAGCTCCGGAGTGCAGGTCCAGGATTGATGCCTGGAAAAATGACAGAGAGGAAAATGTTAGAAGACTATCACAGGAAATAAGTAAGCTCCTCAGCTCCATCTAGTGGCCATAATGTGGTATTTCCTGTAGTCATACATTCGATCTGCAGAAAATATAGACTGCGTATATTTGCTTTTGCCCCATTTGCACAGAACAAATTTATATGCAATTTCAGTGGATGAACAGCTATGCAAATTTTCCATTAATACAATGCCCTGAGGTCGCAGTTGCAGTGCTACGCAGGACAGGGTTGAACTCTGTGCCAAGTGGTAACGGCATTTAGAGCCCCATTCTGGGGCGAGTTTCCAGAATGCAGGTCTGCTGTGTTCCTGAACTTTGCACAGGACTCCAATGCCTGTAGGGCACAGCCTTCAGTCCCGTCCATCCACAGCCTGCCATAGACTTTGACAGGCTGCCTGCCGCAATCCTGTATGCAGAACCTGTCCCTCCACGGTGCACCAACACGCCAGGGAGGGAGGTACTGATAGTGAAAGCCCCGGCGTGCAAAGGGGCCTAATGTCTTTGTATGATGTCGTTTTAACAATACCCTTCACTGGAAACTCCTGAACTCAAACATTTGGAGGTGGAGGCATATCATTTTGGCTATATACATACATATACACATACATATACACATATATATATATATATATATATATATATATATATATATACACACAGTTGTGCTCATAAGTTTACATACCCCTGCGAGAATTTATGATTTCTTGGCCATTTTTCAGAGAATATGATTAACACAAAAACATTTATCTCACTCATGATTTGTGTTTGGCTGAAGCCATTTATTATCAATCATCTGTATTTACTCTTTTCAAATCATAATGACAACGACCCAAATGACACCCCGGTAATTTTGGCCTGATAACATGCACACAAGTTGACACAAAGAGGTTTGAATGGTAACCATCCTCACCTGTGATCCGTTTGCTTGTAATTCAAGCTGTCATTGGGGGGAAAAACACGGTATTAAGAACTGGGATGTGTAAACTTTTGATCAGGGTCATTTCTGTTGCCTTTATGATTTAAAACCACTTTCAGACCGGACCAATTTGCTGGTCAAAGACCAGACCACTTTTTGCGATTCGGCACTGCATCGCTTTAACTCACAATTGCGCGGTCGTGCGACGTGGCTCCCAAACAAAATTGACGTCCTTTTTTTTCCCCACAAATAGAGCTTTCTTTTGGTGGTATTTGATCACCCCTGCGGTTTTTATTTTTTGCGCTATAAACAAAAATAGAGCGACAATTTTGAAAAAAATGCATTATTTTTTACTTTTTGTTATAATAAATATCCCCCAAAAATATATAAAAAAACATTTTTCCCCCTCAGTTTAGGCCGATACGTATTCTTCTACATATTTTTGGTAAAAAAAAATCGTAATAAGCGATTATTGATTGGTTTGCGCAAAAGTTATAGCGTTTACAAAATAGGGGATAGTTTTATGCCATTTTTATTAATAATTTTTTATTATTTTTTTTTTTACTAGTAATGGCAGCGATCAGCGATTTTTATTGTGACTGCGACATTGTGGGGGACACATCGGACATTTTTGACACATTTTTGGGACCATTGTCATTTATACAGTAATCACTGCTATATAAATGCAGTGATTCCTGTGTAAATGACACTGGCAGTGAAAGGGTTAACCAGTGGGTGGCAGTGTAGGGGTTAAGTGTTCCTAGGGGGCGTGTTACTAACTGTGGGGGGGGTTGGGCTTTCATTTAGTGAACACTGATCTCTGCTCCAATTACATGGAGCAGAGATCAGCGTCACTAGTTGCTAGGCAGAATGGAGAAATGTTGTTTACTCGGCATTTCCTCCATTGAGACGATCGCGGGGATGCCCGCGGCGATCGAGTCCGCGGGTCCCGCGGCCGGACTCACGGGGGTCCCGACCAGCCGGCGGCGGCGCGCTCCCGATGGCAGGGCAGCATTGAATATTGGACGTACCTGTACGCCAATATGCCTGCCCGTGCCATTCTGTCGACGTACATCGTCGTGCGCTGCTCGGGAAGTGGTTAAAAAAAAGAGTAAACACAGCTGATTGATAATAAATGGCTTCAGCCAAACACTGACCATGAGTGAGAGAAAAGTTTTTGTGTTATCATTCATATTTTCTGAAAAATGGCCAAGAAATCATAAATTCTGCCGGGGTATGTAAACTTATGAGCACAACTGTAGGTGTAATGACACCTGTCCGCAAACATTTGACCATATCGTATAATCATTAGTGAAATTAAAACGAATGAATGGCTTGTGTAACAATCAAATGTTGCAGAAGTTTTCCTTTAAGTAAGCCCAGGTCTTTCCAGGGATTGTTCCTGTTGTGTGACCTTCACATTTTTTACTCCTAACAGGTTTAAATTTAAACCACATATCTGCCATTTCCATTGCAAACTCTTTTGGAAATAATCCCCGCTCGTGGAGCGCGCCTTCGCAATCCTTCTCCGATGGGAAAGTCATTTGGAATATTTCGCCGACCCCTGGCGTTGTCATTTCCAATTAAAGCTGAATAATATTTTGCAGCCCAGGCCACTAATTGAAACAAAACAGCAAATGCGATCCCACCGCGGCGAATGGAAAACGCCAGCGGAGAGGACTGGCAGGGAAACGCGGCGTGTTTGACGGTAAAATCCGAAATGGAAAACAGCCCAAATTTGCCCGGGCTCGGCACGACAACATTTCCATTTACTAATCAGTGGACAGGACTGGAAAATTAAAGTACGAGATTTCACAGCTGCTTAAACCCTTTTTCCCGCACGGTAGCGAGCCAGCGGTTCTCCAAAACCTCAACTGAAGGGGGGGGATTTAGAGAATGCAACAAGCTAACACTGAATTGAGATGCTGACACGTGGACAAACGACCACGAATATGATTAGGTTATAGAGATACAGGAATTGTTTGGGTTTCATGAGAACAATTGTTCAAGTGAAAATTAGTTTTTAAAATAAATCTCTCAAGTGTATCGGAAGCCTAGGATGGAAAGAACGGCTCTTCAACTAACCAGTGAAGGTTTCTCCCTGAGGATGTCACATGACAAGTGACGAAACACTTCAAGGGCGGAGTGTATGCCATAGACTTTGACAGGCTTCAGGTTTGGGTTTCATGAGAACAATTGTTCAAGTGAAAATTAGTTTTTAAAAGAAATCTCTCAAGTGTATCGGAAGCCTAGGATGGAAAGAACGGCTCTTCAACTAACCAGTGAAAGTGTCTCCCTGAGGATGTCACATAACAAGTGACGAAACACTTCAAGGGCGGAGTGTATGCCATAGACTTTGACAGGCTTCAGGTTTGGGATTCATGAGAACAATTGTTCAAGTGAAAATTGGTTTTTAAAAGAAATCTGTCAAGTGTATCGGAAGCCTAGGATGGAAAGAACGGCTCTTCAACTAACCAGTGAAAGTGTCTCCCTGAGGATGTCACATAACAAGTGACGAAACACTTCAAGGGCGGAGTGTATGCCATAGACTTTGACAGGCTTCAGGTTTGGGATTCATGAGAACAATTGTTCAAGTGAAAATTGGTTTTTAAAAGAAATCTGTCAAGTGTATCGGAAGCCTAGGATGGAAAGAACGGCTCTTCAACTAACCAGTGAAAGTGTCTCCCTGAGGATGTCACATAACAAGTGACGAAACACTTCAAGGGCGGAGTGTATGCCATAGACTTTGACAGGCTTCAGGTTTGGGATTCATGAGAACAATTGTTCAAGTGAAAATTGGTTTTTAAAAGAAATCTCTCAAGTGTATCGGAAGCCTAGGATGGAAAGAACGGCTCTTCAACTAACCAGTGAAGGTTTCTCCCTGAGGATGTCACATGACAAGTCCAGAAACACGTCAAGGGCGGAGTGTATGACATCATCACGCCAGACCTTTTGGCTAAGATCAAGTGTAGTATCTGTTCTCATCAGTTGCCAACGGAGGCACTGTTTGATCCCTATAGAGAGGGTTTGGTCAGCGCTTTCCAATGGCGTGATTAGCATCTGGAAGGATGGTTTCGGTAGGGGTCACGTCGTGCCGCCCGACGGAAACTGGGGGACGATGCGTGATTGAGTCTGAGCCGTCTGGAAGGGTGCTCCTGGTGAGGATGGGTGCTGCATCTCAGGTCTGATCCAGAGGGCCGGGTCCCTGGCCTTCTGGCCTAGATTGGGGTAGCTCTAGCTCCGGAAAGTTTTCCGGGAAGGAAAACCGGGTCCAAACTGCAAAGCGGGGAGGAACGTTTAGTACCTCTGGATGTAATTAGGTAGGAGGGACGGGAGCGGGGGTTTGAGCTTGTGGTGGGCAGGCTCTCCCCAGGCTTCCTGAACTCCATGCCTTCCTGACCGGAGTGGGGGCTGCTGTGGTCTGGGATGTGGGTCAGGGTTGGGGTTTCAAAGCTTATGGAGTATGTGCCCCTGGAGTGGCAGTCCAGGGGTGCCTAAATATCACTGTGAGGGTCACTTTGATTTTCAGCACCAAGGACACTGCACCATATAACAACACTTTTTTTAGCACCTGCCTCTTGGGCCAGGCCATTTGGCTGGGACCAGAGGAATTTTATATTCCAAGCCGGAGGGCATGGACATTGTGTTACACAATGGCCACTTCTTTCACTCTCCTCTCCACTATCCCTTCCCCACTTTATTTATTTTGTGTGTGTCACATTTTTGTTTGTCACGTTCACTGTGTGACGAGTAGGGTCGCAGGTCCTCGGGCCTTCACTGTGTGACGAGTAGGGTCGCAGGTCCTCGGGCCTTCACTGTGTGACGAGTAGGGGCGCAGGTCCTCGGGCTTTCACGGTGTGACGAGCAGGGTCGCAGGTCCTCGGGCCTTCACTGTGTGACGAGTAGGGGCGCAGGTCCTCGGGCCTTCACTGTGTGACGAGTAGGGGCGCAGGTCCTCGGGCCTTCACTGTGTGACGAGTAGGGGCGCAGGTCCTCGGGCCTTCACTGTGTGATGAGTAGGGTCGCAGGTCCTCGGGCTTGCACGGTGTGACGAGCAGGGTCGCAGGTCCTTGGGCCTTCACTGTGTGACGAGTAGGGGCGCAGGTCCTCGGGCCTTCACTGTGTGACGAGTAGGGGCGCAGGTCCTCGGGCCTTCACTGTGTGATGAGTAGGGGCGCAGGTCCTCGGGCCTTCACTGTGTGTGACAAGTAGGGTCGCAGGTCCTGGGGCCTTCACCGTGTGTGACAAGTAGGGTCGCAGGTCCTCGGGTCTTCACTGTGTGATGAGTAGGGTCGCAGGTCCTCGGGCCTTCACTGTGTGATGAGTAGGGTCGCAGGTCCTCGGGCCTTCACTGTGTGACGAGTAGGGTCGCAGGTCCTCGGGCCTTCACTGTGTGACGAGTAGGGTCGCAGGTCCTCGGGCCTTCACTGTGTGACGAGTAGGGTTGCAGGTCCTCGGGCCTTCACTGTGTGACGAGTAGGGTCGCAGGTCCTCGGGCCTTCACTGTGTGTGACAAGTAGGGTCGCAGGTCCTCGGGCCTTCACTGTGTGATGAGTAGGGTCGCAGGTCCTCGGGCTTTCACGGTGTGACGAGTAGGGTCGCAGGTCCTCGGGCCTTCACTGTGTGATGAGTAGGGGCACAGGTCCTCGGGCTTTCACGGTGTGACGAGTAGGGGCGCAGGTCCTCGGGCCTTCACTGTGTGACGAGTAGGGGCGCAGGTCCTCGGGCCTTCACTGTGTGACGAGTAGGGGCGCAGGTCCTCGGGCCTTCACTGTGTGACGAGTAGGGGCGCAGGTCCTCTGGCTTTCACGGTGTGACGAGTAGGGGCGCAGGTCCTCGGGCCTTCACTGTGTGACGAGTAGGGACGCAGGTCCTCGGGCCTTCACTGTGTGATGAGTAGGGTCGCAGGTCCTCGGGCCTTCACTGTGTGACGAGTAGGGTCGCAGGTCCTCGGGCTTTCACGGTGTGACGAGTAGGGTCGCAGGTCCTCGGGCCTTCACTGTGTGATGAGTAGGGTCGCAGGTCCTCGGGCCTTCACTGTGTGACGAGTAGGGGCGCAGGTCCTCGGGCCTTCACTGTGTGATGAGTAGGGTCGCAGGTCCTCGGGCTTTCACGGTGTGACGAGTAGGGTCGCAGGTCTTCGGGCCTTCACTGTGTGACGAGTAGGGGCGCAGGTCCTCGGGCCTTCACTGTGTGATGAGTAGGGTCGCAGGTCCTCGGGCCTGTCCTGAAAGTCTGGGGAGGGGGTGAACATGGCCTGCTGGCTTAGTTCGCCCTCTCTCTTAGGGTTGGGGTCTCCCTTCGGGGGAGCCTCACCTAGTATTTGGGTGGGTCTGTTTCGGCAGACCTTCCAAAGAACGGGGTTTCAGCCAGATGGACCAAGTTTTAAGTGTCCTTGTCTGGAGCCTAACGCCCCCCGGGGGATTCAGGACAAGGCCCTCTGATTTCAGAGGGCTTGTGTACCTGTCTGCACTCTTTTGTGTCGCTCTTTATGTTTGTGCACATTTTTTATGCACCGGGTGAAGTTTTTGAGTGCGTTTTGCACGCCACAGGCAAAAAAAATGTAAAAATAAAATAAATAAATCCAGGAAGTGAACAAGCAGCAGCTTCAGCTGCCCACGGCTAAAAAGGCTGCAGCCGGACTCAGTGGAGGGAGATTTCTGCAGCATATTTGGCAAGTATAGAATCACAGTATATATAAAATAATATGAGCAGAGTGGAATTCCACTTTAATGAATAGAGTCAGTGATCTGTACCGATCACTGACTCTGTTCATTCATAAATGAGGCATAGTAAACTGCGAGACATAGTAAACAGTGTGTGCTATGCTTCAGTGTGTGAATAAACAGGAAACTCTGTACAGAGCTATTCACTCTGTGCTGCTGAGGCTCTAGAGATGGAGATTAAGAGCTGTGTTCTCAATCTCCTTTCTCTGTCTCAAAGGTGGAACAACAGAGGTATGTTTAGACCCCTCATATCTCACTAAAGTCCTTCCAATGGGGTTCCTAAAAAACTGAAAAAAAAAAAAAAAAAATCATATAAAATTAAATTGTAAAACAAAAAAAAAAGAATAAAATAATAATAATAAAAAAAATAACAAAAATAAATAAACTAGTGATCACAAAGGCTGCAATTGAGACTGGGCCCTGGCATTCCGCCGCCATGGGGGGCTCGGCCGGGGGGTCTTTTTATGGTTTCTTGCACCTGAGCCCTGAAGGTTCTAGTTACACCTCTGGAATTCCTAATAAAGTTTTAATGAAGACATTACACAAGGACAACTGTGGAAATGCTTCATTTTGCCTGCAGCAGACTGATGACATCATCTCAGCTTAGACAAAGTCACTGGACTGGAGCACAAGATGAAGATGATAACAAAAAAGTGAAGCTTGTAAGAAAAAAAAAAAAAACTGTTGTACATTGTGACATATCTGGAATTTATTCATGAAGACGTAAAATTCTTGATAGGTCCACTTTAACATGTTACGAGCCTCGGGTGATCTCTAATGGCTTTTGTTATGGCATAAAGGAAAGTCATGTGTGAGTTATGGGGCTTTTCATATTCAATTCAAACTATTACTTTGGGTCTAATGGTCCATAAAGAGCCTAAAACTCTGCCAGTTATCTTTGACTTCCAGGAAATTGAAGACTCCTTTACCTCTCCTGACTTCTATCCTATAAGCCCAATAAAACGTCTCCTTTATTCCCAGGCAGAGGAGAAACCATCATCCTCTGTACCAGAGAGCGCTCCGCTCTCCCGGCGTCAATGTGTTTTCCAAGTGGGAAATTCATTTCAATGTCAGTCCTTCCTGTTTGCGCCCCAATGTCTGGGTTCAGGCACTCCCCCCTCCCAAATGTCTGGGTTCAGGTGATTCCCCCCCTCCCAAATGTCTGGGTTCAGGTGATTCCCCCCCCTCCCAAATGTCTGGGTTCAGGTGATTTCCCCCCTCCCAAATGTCTGGATTCAGGTGATTCCCCCCCTCCCAAATGTCTGGATTCAGGCGATCCCCCCCTCCCAAATGTCTGGATTCAGGCGATCCCCCCCTCCCAAATGTCTGGGTTCAGGTGATTCCCCCCCTCCCAAATGTCTGGGTTCAGGTGATTCCCCCCCCTCCAATGTCTGGATTCAGGTGATTCCCCCCCTCCAAAATGTCTGGGTTCAGGTGATTCCCCCCCTCCCAAATGTCTGGGTTCAGGTGATTTCCCCCCTCCCAAATGTCTGGATTCAGGCGATCCCCCCCTCCCAAATGTCTGGATTCAGGCGATCCCCCCCTCCCAAATGTCTGGGTTCAGGTGATTCCCCCCCTCCCAAATGTCTGGGTTCAGGTGATTCCCCCCCCTCCAATGTCTGGATTCAGGTGATTCCCCCCCCTCCAAAATGTCTGGGTTCAGGTGATTCCCCCCCTCCCAAATGTCTGGGTTCAGGTGATTCCCCCCCTCCCAAATGTCTGGTTCAGGCGATCCCCCCTCCCAAAATGTCTGGGTTCAGGTAATTCCCCCCCTCCAATGTCTGGGTTCAGGTGATTCCCCCCCCAAATGTCTGGGTTCAGGTGATTCCCCCCCTCAATGTCTGGGTTAAGGTGATCCCCCTCCCCAAATGTCGGGGTTCAGGTGATCCCCCCTCCCAAATGTCTGGGTTCAGATGATTCCCCCCCCCTCCAATGTCTGTGCTCAGGTGATTCCCCCCCAAATGTCTGGGTTCAGGTGCTTCTCCCCCCCATGTCTGGGTTCAGGTGATTCCCCCCCTCCCAAATGTCTGGTTCAGGCGATCCCCCCTCCCAAAATGTCTGGGTTCAGGTGATTCCCCCCCTCCAATGTCTGGGCTCAGGTGATTCCCCCCCCAAATGCCTGGGTTCAGGTGATTCCCCCCCTCCAAAATGTCTGGGTTCAGGTGATTCCCCCCCTCCCAAATGTCTGGGTTCAGGTGATTCCCCCCCTCCCAAATGTCTGGTTCAGGCGATCCCCCCTCCCAAAATGTCTGGGTTCAGGTGATTCCCCCCCTCCAATGTCTGGGTTCAGGTGATTCCCCCCCCAAATGTCTGGGTTCAGGTGATTCCCCCCCTCAATGTCTGGGTTAAGGTGATCCCCCTCCCCAAATGTCGGGGTTCAGGTGATCCCCCCTCCCAAATGTCTGGGTTCAGATGATTCCCCCCCCCCTCCAATGTCTGTGCTCAGGTGATTCCCCCCCAAATGTCTGGGTTCAGGTGATCCCAGGTGACCCCCCAAATGTCTGGGTTATGGTGATTCCCCCCTCCTCAAATGTCTGGGTTCAGGTGCTTCTCCCCCCCATGTCTGGGTTCAGGTGATTCCCCCCCCAAATGTCTGGGTTCAGGTGATTCCCCCCCTCCCAAATGTCTGGATTCAGGTGCTTCTCTCCCCCCCCCCCCCCCCATGTCTGGGTTCAGGTGATCCCCCCCCCCAAATATCTGGGTTCAGGTGATTCCCCCTCTAATGTCTGGGTTCAGGTGATTCCCCCTCTAATGTCTGGGTTCAGGTGATTCCCCCTCTAATGACAGGGTTCAGGTGATTCCCCCCAAATGTCTGGGTTCCCTGGTTCCTCCTCATTAACACGCTCATAAAAGTGTTAAACTGATTGTAAGGAAATTACAGCCCAATTCAAGGCGACTCCAGAGATGATGTCAGTATTGCAGCATGGGACAGCTTTTTATTTTTTTTCCTGTTAATTAACCTAAAGCTGGTTTTCAACTCTTCCCGACCACCTACACAGGCTTTAAACCTGAACTCCAAAAACAAAAAACTTCAAAGTTAAAGTGGTTGTAATCCTCAGACATGTACTAGCACATCCATCTGTGTACTTGTCTCAATCCAGAGCTCAAGGAGCACAGAGAACCGAGCGATCAGCGGTGTTTGATCGCTCAGTTCTCAGGCTTAGAGCCCGGTGGGGGGACCAATGCTGCATCCACCTAGGAAAGTATGATTCTAAAAAACAAAAACAAAAAAAACACAACTCTTTCAAATGCCCTTTTTATCTATTTATCTAGGGTACCGTTAAAAAACACTTTTAATTAGCGTACCCCTCGCTCCGGGTTCTGGGAGGGTCCTTGGCACCCTCAGTTACAATGTAGGATTTCTGGTACTGCGTTGTATGTGATGATGTCAGAGGCTCTGGGACTGATAGAATGTTGAAGAGAATCAGCTTGGGGGGGGACTGGTTGAAGAGATGGAAAAGCCTGCAGGATCGAGGGACAAAGGAAGTAAAACTACTTTTTAAATGGTACCCCCCTAGATGAAAATAAGCATTTCCTCTTGCATTGTAAGGGGAGCCCCACTACAGGGATATGAAGGCAGGAAATATGTCACGGGTACTCCAGGGAACTCCATAAGAGGGTCCAGCACTTTATTGATTGAACACAGCAGAAGATAGAGATGTTTCGGAGGCACGCAGGACCCCTTCATCAGGCTTGTGACTAGTGATGGTGGCATGCCTGATGAAGGGGTCCTGCGTGGCTCCGAAAACATCTCTGTCTTCTGCTGTGATGTGATCAATTAATAAAGCGATGGATCTTTTTTATGGAGTTCCCTGGTGTACCTGTGACATATATCTCAAAGGTCTTCCATGTCTCCGGCAGGTGGTGGCTACAGCCCCCTCTCACTCTTCAGCCGCGTGTGTTGGTATACAGAGGGGGAAATAATGAATTGATCCCCTGCAGATTGTGTAAGTTTTGCCCACATACATAGAAATGAAGGGTCTATCATTTTTATCAGAGGTGTATTTTATATGATAAAGACAGAATATCAACCAAAAATCCAGAAGAAAAAAAAAAAAAAAAAACAATACAAATGTTATAAATGGAGTTCAGTGAGCAAAATAAGTATTTGATCTCCAAGCAGAACATGACTTAGTAGTTGGAGGGGAAACCCTTGTTGGTGATCACAGAGGTCAGACGTTTCTTGTAGGTGGTGATCAGGTCTGTAGACATCTCAGGAGGGGTTTTGCTCCTCTCTTCTCTACAGATCTTCCTTAAATCCTGAAGGTTTATTGGCTGTCACTTGGAAACCCGAAGTTTCAGCTCCTCCATACATTTTCTATAGGATTAAGGTCTGGAGACCGGCTAGGCCACTCCACGACCTTAAGGTGCTTCTACTTGAGCCACTCCTTTGTTGCCTTGGCGGTATGTTTTGGGTCATTGTCACGATGAAGACCCATCCATGACCCATCTTTAGGGAAAAAGGTTCTCATCCAAGATTTTACAATACACGGCCCCGTCCATTGGCCCTTCAATGTGGCAAAGTCGGCCTGGACCTTTATCAGGGAAAAGGCCCCAAAGCATCATGTTCCCACCTCCGTGTGTGACTGTAGGGATGGTGTTCATGTTCCCCCCTCCGTGTGTGACTGTAGGGATGGTGTTCATGTTCCCCCCTCCGTGTGTGACTGTAGGGATGGTGTTCATGTTCCCCCCTCTGTGTGTGACTGTAGGGATGGTGTTCATGTTCCCACCTCTGTGTGTGACTGTAGGGATGGTGTTCATGTTCCCACCTCCGTGTGTGACTGTAGGGATGGTGTTCATGTTCCCACCTCCGTGTGACTGTAGGGATGGTGTTCATGTTCCCACCTCCGTGTGACTGTAGGAATGGTGTTCATGTTCCCACCTCCGTGTGACTGTAGGAATGGTGTTCATGTTCCCACCTCCGTGTGTGACTGTAGGGATGGTGTTCATGTTCCCACCTCTGTGTGTGACTGTAGGGATGGTGTTCATGTTCCCACCTCCGTGTGTGACTGTAAGGATGGTGTTCATGTTCCCACCTCCGTGTGACTGTAGGGATGGTGTTCATGTTCCCACCTCCGTGTGTGACTGTAGGGACGGTGTTCATGTTCCTCCCTCCGTGTGTGACTGTAGGGATGGTGTTCATGTTCCCACCTCCGTGTGTGACTGTAGGGATGGTGTTCTTAGGGTCATACCATTTTTTCCTTTCAAACAAGGCAGGCCATGTTAACCCCAAACAGCTGAATTTTGGTCTCATCTGACCACAGCACTTTCTCACAATCTTTTCTCTGAATCATTTAGATGTTCATTGGCCAACATCAGACGTTCCTGTACACGTGTCTTCCTGAGGAGGGGGACCTGTACATGTGTCTTCCTGAGGAGGGGGACCTGTACACGTGTCTTCCTGAGGAGGGGGACCTGTACACGTGTCTTCCTGAGGAGGGGGACCTGTACATGTGTCTTCCTGAAGAGGGGGACCTGTACACGTGTCTTCCTGAGGAGGGGGACCTGTACATGTGTCTTCCTGAGGAGGGGGACCTGTACATGTGTCTTCCTGAGGAGGGGGACCTGTACATGTGTCTTCCTGAGGAGGGGGACCTGTACACGTGTCTTCCTGAGGAGGGGGACCTGTACACGTGTCTTCCTGAGGAGGGGGACCTGTCCATGTGTCTTCCTGAGGAGGGGGACCTGTACATGTGTCTTCCTGAGGAGGGGGACCTGTCCATGTGTCTTCCTGAGGAGGGGGACCTGTACATGTGTCTTCCTGAGGAGGAGGACCTGTACATGTGTCTTCCTGAGGAGGGGGACCTGTACATGTGTCTTCCTGAGGAGGGGGACCTGTACATGTAGCTTCCTGAGGAGGGGGACCTGTACATGTGTCTTCCTGAGGAGGGGGACCTGTACATGTGTCTTCCTGAGGAGGAGGACCTGTACATGTGTCTTCCTGAGGAGGGGGACCTGTACATGTGTCTTCCTGAGGAGGGGGACCTGTACATGTAGCTTCCTGAGGAGGGGGACCTGTACATGTAGCTTCCTGAGGAGGAGGACCTGTACATGTGTCTTCCTGAGGAGGGGGACCTGTCCATGTGTCTTCCTGAGGAGGGGGACCTTTACATGTGTCTTACTGAGGAGGGG
This sequence comes from Lithobates pipiens, assembly GCF_037356315.1. NCBI lineage: Eukaryota > Metazoa > Chordata > Amphibia > Anura > Ranidae > Lithobates > Lithobates pipiens. Next base: position 2,916,191 of record NW_027507789.1, read on the forward strand.
GACCTGTACATGCGTCTTCCTGAGGAGGAGGACCTGTACATGTGTCTTCCTGAGGAGGGGGACCTGTACATGCGTCTTCCTGAGGAGGGGGACCTGTACATGCGTCTTCCTGAGGAGGGGGACCTGTACATGTGTCTCCCTGAGGAGGGGGACCTGTACATGCGTCTTCCTGAGGAGGGGGACCTGTACACGTGTCTTCCTGAGGAGGGGGACCTGTACATGCGTCTTCCTGAGGAGGGGGACCTGTACACGTGTCTTCCTGAGGAGGGGGACCTGTACATGCGTCTTCCTGAGGAGGGGGACCTGTACACGTGTCTTCCTGAGGAGGGGGACCTGTACACGTGTCTTCCTGAGGAGGGGGACCTGTACATGTGTCTTCCTGAGGAGGGGGACCTGTACACGTGTCTTCCTGAGGAGGGGGACCTGTACATGTAGCTTCTTGAGGAGGAGGACCTTGCGGGGGCTGCAGGATTTCAATCCATGGTGGTGTATTGTGTCACCAATGGTCTGTTTGGTGACTGGGGTCCCAACTGCCTTGAGATCCTTCACAAGCTCCTCCCATGTAGTTCTGGGCGGATCCCTCACTTTTCTCATGACCATCCTCACCCCATGAGGTGAAAGCTTCCATGGAGACCCAGACCGAGGGCGATTGATGGTTATTTAGTATTTCTTCCATTTGCGAACAATCCCTCCTTCTCACCAAGCTTCTTGCTGATGGTCTTGTAGCCCATTCCAGCCTTGTGCAGGTCTCCAATCTTCTCCCCGACGTCCTCTGACAGATCTTTGCTCTTCCCCATGATGGTGAGGATTGGAGGGAAGAGATTCTGTGGACAGGCGTCTTCTATACACATAACGAGATGTGATGAGTAGGGTGTCGGTCCTCGGGCCAACCATGAAAGTTTTGGGAAGGGGTGGACATAGGCCTTCTGGCTTGGTTCTCCTCTCTCTCAGGGGGTCTCCCTTCGGGGGAGGCCCAACCGAGTACTTGGGCAGACCTTCCGGAGAAAGGCGGTCATCTGATTTCGGCCACATGGGCCTTGTATTGGTACCTCAGTCCCCGTCTGGAGCCTAATGCCCCGGGGGGTCAGGGTAAGGTCCCTCCTCGTGGAGGACAGTGGTACACCCGTTGCGTGTTTTTGTGTGTCACTCTTTATGTGTGGGCACTTTTTTTAGCACCGTGTGGAAGTTTTTGGGTGTGTTTTGCACGCCATAGGGCTTTTAAAAAAAAGAATAAAGAAAAACGAGTTGTCATTAGGAGAACCTTCTTACATTGACAGGACTGATCTGTGTACCACATGAGCACCTACTGGAGCCAGTCTGTGGGGGGCAGAATTATTGTTGGTTGGTTGCGGATCAAATACTTATTTTTACTCCATTTATAACATTTGTATTGTGTGTTTTCTAGATTTTTGGTTGATATTCTGTTTCTATCATATAAAATACACCTCTGATAACAATGATAGACCCTTCATTTCTATGTAAGTGGGCAAAACGTACCCAATCTGCAGGGGAGACGATCGTTATTTTCTCCAGTGTATACCAACACACAGGGCTGAAGAGCGAGAGGGTGTTGTAGTGACCACCTGCTGTATTGTCTTGGCTTCACTACAAGGAAGGATAGGTTAGAGCAGGGATATGCAATCAGCGGACCTCCATCTGTTGCAGAACTACAAATCCCATGAGGCATTGCAAGACTCTGACAGCCACAAGCATGACACCCAGAGACAGAGGCATGATGGGACTTGTAGTTTTGCAACAGCTGGAGGTCGGCTAATTGCAGATCCCTGGGTCAGAGTTTTCCCCACAGTCCAACTCTTAAAGCGGGAGTCCGCCATTTTTATTTTTTTTTTTAAAAGCTACAAATACTGCAGCTGCTGACTTTTAAAATAGTGACACTTACCCGCCCAGCGCGCCCGCGATGTCGGCACCCGAAGCCGATCTCTCGATCGTCTCTCGGGTGCTGCCGCCGCCATCTTGGGTATGGGGATCAGGAAGTGGAGCCTTTCGGCTTCATTTCCCGGTTCCCTACCGCGCATGCGCGAGTCGCGGTGCGCAATAAGGACGGTCCCCACTGCCTCTGGGATCTGTGTGTTTCCCAGCAGACAGCGGGGGACCCGCAGGAAGTGGCGTAAATATCCACAGATTCTGCGGATATCTATGTCGTGAAGTGGGTGCAAATACCTGTACTGTACAGGTATCTGCACCCCCTCCCCCCTGAAAGGTGCCAATTGTGGCGCCGGAGGGGGGGAGGGTTCCGATGAGCGGAAGGTCCATTTTAGGGTGGACCTCCGCTTTAAAGTGGTTCTAAAGGCTCAACATTTTTCACCTTAAAGCGGGATTCCGCTCTTTTTTTTTTTTTTTTCTTACCTGTGTTACAGGTGGGTGACTGCTACCTTCGCTTAGCATCCACGTCTGGCGTTTTTTTGACCCCCGGCGCGACGATTCTTTTCCTCGGGATGACTTTTAAAAAAGTGCTCTGGCGTTTTCCATTTTAAGTGTGGGCGTCTGAAGCCCACAGGCATTTACTTCCTGTGTATCGATGACGCTCGGCTCCCAGCATGCTCCGCTCCATCTCGCACATGCTCAGTGTGCAATAGTGGTAATGGCAGATACAGCTGCCTGCCCACTTTAAAAATGGCAAATTCGGGCACGCCCTCGTCACGTGACCGGCGTCCTAACGAAATCTCGCGAGATTTCGCAATTTCATTGTCCCCCCCATGGATTCTTGGGAAATAGCTTAGAAATTTCCCAGGGACCATTGCGAGGACGATAACCACGCCTACTCCCACGGGAGGACAACCCGGAAGTCAGCAGAAACATCTGAAATAAAAGGTAAGTAAAGAATAATTTTTTTTTTCAGGGTTCATTTAGGTAAGTATTTAATATGGTGATTTTAATAAGATGAAGTTTCATTTTTAGGTACCAAACCACTTTAAAGCTGAACCTTCAGTCATTTTTTTTTTTTTTTTTTAATCTTTCCATCTATTAAATCTTCTGCTCTTGTTGTTGTTCTTTTAACTTTGGATAGTAAAACATATTTTGTTTTTCAGCCAGTAAATCCCTTATACAGCCCACTTCCTGTTTCTTGTCGGGTCATTAGTCTAGGCTTATGACATCGTCTACATCTCTCTCGCTTTCCCAAGAGTTTGCCAGGAAGGGAAGGGGATGAGTCATAAGAGGGCCAATGAAAGCTGCAGAGCCCCCCTCCCCCCTGAAAGGTGCCAATTGTGGCGCCGGAGGGGGGGGGGGGGAGGGTTCCAATGAGCGGAAGCTCCACTTTAGGGTGGACCTCCGCTTTAAGTCACAGTCAGCTTCCTTAGTGAGCGTGGCGAAGAGACCCCCCCCTGAAGCCTTGATTAGAACGCGCTACCCATCTGTAACCCTTCCAACCAGAGGCAGAGAACTGGAAAAAATAACTTCTGGGACAAATCCGTCCCGCTGACACATTTCACATCTAAAAAGGATAAAAAAAAAAAAAAAAAAAGCAAAAGGATGGATTAACGTCTTTCCCGACTAGACGGGCTCAAGGAAAAACGCCAAATAATCATCTGATTCTTCGGATACTCAACACTCACCCCTCCGTCAGAGCCTCCGAGAGAGAAGCCAGCTTCAGCTACCCTGCAGGAATAACAGAGACAGTAATCAGATCTCAGAGGGTGAAAACGGGAAACAGACAGCGGCCGGCCGGACAGAGGTGGGATTCAGCAGCTGCCGGTGCCAGGCGGGTTTGTGTATTCAAGGACTGGAGGATCAAACAAGCTCTGCGGTTGTAGCAGGAGCTACAAGACACCCGGCTGGGTGGTAGATGTCTGCGGAGAGCAGAATTGAGAATTGTGAGGGTTTTTTTTTGGGGGGGGGGGGGGGGGTTTGGTGGGGGGGGTTTGGGGTGGATAGGACTGGCTGGGCTCCTGCGGCTCTCACAACAACTTTCTAAAAACGCAGACAAATCAAAAGTGGCGAACGAACCGGCTAGAAGGATCTTTTATATTAAAAATGCAAAAAGTTAGAGGTCTCAATTAGAAATTAGAAAAAAAGTATCTTGGAGGACCATTGACCACTTTCAGCCCCCCCCCCCCGGACCATTTTGCTGGCTTAAGACCGGACAACTTTTTGCGATTCGGCACTGCGTCGCTTTAACTGACAATTGCGCGGTCGTGCGACGTGGCTCCCAAACAAAATTGACGTTTCCCCCCCCCCCCCCCCACAAATAGAGCTTTCTATTGGTGGTATTTGATCACCCCCTGCGGTTTTTATTTTTTGCGCTATAAACAAAAAAATGCGAAAATTTTGAAAAAAAAAAAAAAAACGCATTATTTTTTACTTTTTGTTATAATAAATATCCCCCAAAAATATATAAAAAAAAACTTCCTCAGTTTAGGCCGATACGTATTCTTCTACATATTTTTGATTAAAAAAAATGTAAAATATATCGCAATAAGCGATTATTGATTGGTTTGCGCAAAATTTATAGCGTTTACAAAATAGGAGATAGTTTTATGGCATTTTTATTAATACTTTTTTTTTTTTTTTTACTAGTAATGGCGGCGATCAGCGATTTTTATTGTGACTGCGACATTATGGCGGACGCATCGGACATTTTTGACACATTTTTGGGACCATTGTCATTTATACAGCGATCGGTGCTATACAAAACGCAGTGATTCCTGTGTAAATGACACTGGCAGTGAAGGAGTTAACCAGTGGGTGGCAGTGTAGGGGTTAAGTGTGTCCTAGGGGCGTGTTACTAACTGTGGGGGGCGTGGCTGTGTGTTAGTGAACGCTGATCTCAGCTCCAATCGCAGGGAGCAGAGATCAGTGTCACTTGTTGCTAGGCAGAACGGGGAGATGCTGTTTACTTCCGCATCTCCCCCGTTCAGCCTCCCCTTGAGACGATTGCGGGTATCCCCGCGGCGATCGAGTCCGCGGGACCCGTGACCCGACTCTCGGGGGTTCCCCGACCAGCGCACGTGCCACCAGCGGCGCGCACGCGATGGCACGGCGGCATTCTTAAAGGGACGTACCTGTACGCCCATATGCCTGTCCGTGCCATTCTGCCGATCGTTGTGCGCCGGTCGGGAAGTGGTTAAAGAAGAATTCCAGGCATGGATATGTTTACAATGGTCCAGATTAGACCAATAACTATGTACTGTAGGAGCCATACCTGGCTTGGAAGTTGGGCTGTATAAAGCCCCACACACACACTATCAGATTTTCTGCCGATTTTTTTTCCTTCAGATTTACCAAAACTATATACTATGAGGTCAAACCTTAGGAGTTTGTAAGCAATCAGGCAGGTCCTCGCACTACATGGTTTTGGTAAATCTGAAGACAAAAAAATCTGCAGAAAATCTGATAGTGTGTATGGGGCTTTAGCTACTACACCGCTACTACAGTGATTTCCTAGTGACTAGAAGATGCTGAGCGGTGTCATACCTCCCCAGTGACATCGGTCCCATCGTGGCTACAGGGCGCCACTCTCCTCCTCTTGCCTCGCTGAGCTCGGTTACCATTCCATGTTGCCAGAACACAGCACAGACACGCCCCCATCCTGGGCTGATCTCACCCCGTGCTCCTCTCCATTCAGAAAATGGTTCACAGCTTCTCCCCAGCCAATGAGAACAGAGGGGTGTGGACTGTGGAAGGCAAAGTGGAAGCCTGGTACTGGAGCGTGGCTGTTGGCGCGCCGCTGGTGGCGCGCGTGCGCGCCGGTCGGGACCCCCCCATGAGTCCGGTCGCAGGTCCTGCGGACTCGATCACCACGAGGATACCCGCAATCGTCTCACGGGTGTGACCTCATAGTATATGGTTTTGGTAAATCTGAAGGAAAAAAAAAATCAGCAGAAAATCTGATAGTGTGTGTGTGGGGCTTTATACAGTCCAACTTCCAAGGGCATTGGCCAGGTATGGCTCCTACAGTACATCGTTATTGGTCTAATCTGGACCATTGTAAACATATCCATGCCTGGAATTCTTCTTTAACCACTTCCCGACCACAACGCTCGGCAGAATGGCACAGACAGGCATATGGGCGTACAGGTACGTCCCTTTAAGAATGCCGCCGTGCCATAGCGTGCGCGTCGCTGGTGGCACGTGCGTCGGTCGGGACCCCCCCGTGAGTCCGGTCACGGGTCCCGCGGACTCGATCACCGCAAGGATACCCGCAATCGTCTCACGGGGAGGCTGAATGGGGGGGAGATGCGGAAGTAAACAGCATCTCCCCGTTCTGCCTAGCAACAAGTGACACTGATCTCTGCTCCATGTGATTGGAACAGAGATCAGCGTTCACTAACACACACACACACACAGCCACGCGTGGCTGTCGGGCCCTAGGGCAGATCGGAGCTGGACTTTGTGGAGGATATGATAATATGACAGGGAGACTTCAGGGCCCCCCTGGAGCTAGGGGTGGGGTTGTGATTGTGACCCCTGCAACCACCTTACGCTACGCCCATGAGTCAGGGGATACCGTGATTAGGCAGGTAGGTATATATTATGGCAGAAGACATATTACCATCTCCTATGCCATAAAAATCCTGCTTGCTTGCAGAAAGTTGAATATATTTATGGCGGATGTGTTAACAAATAAAGTCTTTAGCATCTGTCTGGAATTCAGCTCTCAGAGCTTTAGTTCTCCAAGGAATAACCTCGCTGCGTTTGAAATTTTTCAGCTATTACCCTTTGCGAGGATTAATCCCAGTACAAGATTGCCCCCCACCCGAGCGCGGCACATCCCCCGATCCTCCGTACAAACGATGTTAGTTTAGGTGTCTCGCCGTTTAGAAGAGCAGCCTTGCCTGACGTGTCGCACATTCAGAGCGGATTAACCACAAAGCCTCCCGGTGGTCATGGATGAGGAGACCCGCCTGCCGGATGAATCCCTCAACTGCATTGGATTGGAATTGCTATTTATTTCACAAGCTGTCCTGCACTCCGTCCTCCCGGGTGCGGGACGGTGTCATTCCACCCGCCGAGAAAACCGAAAGGGCTCCATAGTGCATCTCAATTGCTCCATGTGTCCAACAAGGGAGGAATATGGGAAAAGTCGAGCACCCCCCCCCCCCTTTAGTTACATCGTTAGTCTGGTTGAAGAAAAGACACAAGTCCATCCAGATCAACCAACAGAAGGAAAAAAAAAAACAAATAGAAAAATCCCATATATACAATCCTATACCCACAGTTGATCCAGAGGAAGGCAAAAAAGAAAAAAAAAAAAAAAACAACCAATAAAGCCCCATCCAATCTGCTACAGCAGGAAATAAAACTTCCTTCCTGATCCCCCAACCGGCAATCGGATATTCCTGGAATCAACTTTACCTATAAATATTGCTTGTATGTGCATGTATGCGAGTGAGTGAGTGAGTGTGTGTGTGTGTGTGTGTGTGTGTGTGTGTGAGAGAGTGTGTGAGAGTGTGTGAGAGTGTGTGTGTGTATGCGAGTGTGTGTGTGTGTATGCGAGTGTGTGTGTGTGTGTGTATGTGAGTGAGTGTGTGTGTGTGTGTGTGTGTGTGTGTGTGTATGCGAGTGTGTGTGTGTGTGTATGCGAGTGAGTGTGTGTGTGTGTGTGTGTGTGTATGCGAGTGTGTGTGTGTATGCGAGTGTGTGTGTGTGTGTGTGTATGCGAGTGTGTGTGTGTGTATGCGAGTGTGTGTGTGTGTGTGTGTATGCGAGTGAGTGTATGTGTGTGTGTGTGTGTGTATGCGAGTGAGTGTGTGTGTGTGTGTGTGTGTGTGTGTGTATGCGAGTGTGTGTGTGTGTGTGTGTGTGTATGCGAGTGAGTGTGTGTGTGTGGATGCGAGTGAGTGTGTGTGTGTGTGGATGCGAGTGAGTGTGTGTGTGTGTGTGAGTGTGTATGCGAGTGAGTGTGTGTGTGTGTGTGAGTGTGTATGCGTGTGTGTGTATGCGAGTGAGTGTGTGTGTGTGTGTATATGCGAGTGTGTGTGTGTGTGTGTATGTGAGTGAGTGTGTGTGTGTGTGTGTGTGTGTATGCGAGTGAGTGTGAGTGTGTGTGTGTGTGAGTGTGTATGTGAGTGAGTGTGTGTGTGTGTGTATGCGAGTGTGTGTGTGTGTATGCGAGTGTGTGTGTGTGTGTGTGTGTGTGTATGCGAGTGAGTGTATGTGTGTGTGTGTGTGTGTGTATGCGAGTGAGTGTGTGTGTGTGTGTGTATGCGAGTGAGTGTGAGTGTGTGTGTGTATGCGAGTGAGTGTGAGTGTGAGTGTGTGTGTGTGTGTGAGTGTGTATGTGAGTGAGTGTGTGTGTGTGTGTGTGTGTATGCGAGTGAGTGTGTGTGAGTGTGAGTGAGTGTGAGTGTGAGTGTGTGTGTGTGTGTGAGTGTGTATGTGAGTGAGTGTGTGTGTGTGTGTGTGTGTATGCGAGTGAGTGTGTGTGAGTGTGAGTGAGTGTGAGTGTGAGTGTGTGTGTGTGTGTGAGTGTGTATGTGAGTGAGTGTGAGTGTGTGTGTGTGTGTATGCGAGTGAGTGTGTGTGAGTGTGAGTGAGTGTGAGTGTGAGTGTGTGTTTGTGTGTTTGTGTGTGTGCTTTAAAAAAAATAAAATAAAAAAAATCTGGGACGTTAATAATAATTTTTTATTTCTTTTTTCCACAATTCTTTTTACCAATCAGCAGGTCTCGGCGGACAATGATCCTCTGGACCCACCGATTGGGTCGCCGGTGGCCCAGGCCTGCAAGGTACGTGATCTGGCACAGACCGGCCAGATCCTCCTGTTCTCGGTGTACCTAGCCGGCGCTCCCGGCCTCTCCCTCCTCCTGAGTGTCCCCCCCATAGCTAGTAGCTTGCTCTGGGGGCTTCCAATCCTGAGCTGCTGCTCTGTGTGTCCATTTACACACATAGCGTCGTTCAGCCCCGCCCCCCCCTCCTCATTGGCTCACTGGCTGCGATTGATAGTAGTAGGAGCCAATGGCTAATGCTGCTGTCTCTGCCAATGAGGAGGAAGAGACCCGGGAGAGACAAGGCGCTCGTGCACATTGATGGATCGAGAGGGGGCTCAGGTAAGTATTAGGTGGCTGCTGCATACAGAAGGTTTTTTTACCCACATGCATAGAATGCATGAAGGTAGGAAAAAAAAATCTGGGGCCTGTACAACCACTTTAACTTTATTGCTGTCACAAGGGGGCTAATAAGCCCCCTATGTGATGACACAATTTAGGGGGACAGGTTCTTTTTATAGAGACATCAGGGGTCTCTTAGCCCTGAGTGGTCAGAGGTGTGAATTCAGAGGAGCTCAGAGTTAAAGCAGAAGTATGGCCAAAGATATATGGGCCCCACTTCTCCTATAGATCACAGCAGTGCAGTCTGTTCTGCCAATTTTTCAGTGAGCACTGGAGGGGAGAGCAGAGAGCCGCGGACTGACAGCTCAGAGCAGATGAGGAGAGCCGAGTGATCAGCAGTGTTTGATCGCTCGGTTATCAGTGCAGAGCCGTCGGGGGGACACAAGCATCATGGGATCGATGTCAGTGGGAGTAAACAATGCCCCATCATTGGTGTCAGTGGGAGTAAACAATGCCCCATCATTGGTGTCAGTGGGAGGAACAGTGCCCCATCATTGGTATCAGTGAGAGGAATAGTGCCCCATCATTGGTGTCAGTGGGAGGAATAGTGCCCCATCATTGGTGTCAGTGGGAGGAATAGTGCCCCGTCATTGGTGTCAGTGGGAGGAATAGTGCCCCATCATTGGTGTCAGTGGGAGGAATAGTGCCCCATCATTGGTGTCAGTGGGAGGAATAGTGGCCCATCATTGGTATCAGTGAGAGGAATAGTGCCCCATCATTGGTGTCAGTGGGAGGAATAGTGCCCCATCATTGGTGTCAGTGGGAGGAATAGTGCCCCATCATTGGTATCAGTGAGAGGAATAGTGCCCCATCATTGGTGTCAGTGGGAGGAATAGTGCCCCATCATTGGTGTCAGTGGGAGGAATAGTGCCCCGTCATTGGTGTCAGTGGGAGGAATAGTGCCCCATCATTGGTGTCAGTGGGAGGAATAGTGCCCCATCATTGGTGTCAGTGGGAGGAATAGTGGCCCATCATTGGTGTCAGTGGGGGGAATAGTGCCCCATCATTGGTATCAGTGGGAGGAACAGTGCCCCATCATTGGTATCAGTGGGAGGAATAGTGCCCCATCATTGGTATCAGTGGGAGGAATAGTGCCCCATCATTGCTATCAGTGGGAGGAATAGTGCCCCATCATTGCTATCAGTGGGAGGAATAGTGCCCCATCATTGGTATCAGTGGGAGGAACAGTGCCCCATCATTGGTATCAGTGGGAGGAATAGTGCCCCATCATTGCTATCAGTGGGAGGAATAGTGCCCCATCATTGGTGTCAGTGGGAGGAATAGTGCCCCATCATTGGTGTCAGTGGGAGGAATAGTGCCCCATCATTGGTATCAGTGGGAGGAATAGTGCCCCATCATTGCTATCAGTGGGAGGAATAGTGCCCCATCATTGCTATCAGTGGGAGGAACAGTGCCCCATCATTGCTATCAGTGGGAGGAATAGTGCCCCATCATTGCTATCAGTGGGAGGAATAGTGCCCCATCATTGGTATCAGTGGGAGGAATAGTGCCCCATCATTGGTATTAGTGGGAGGAATAGTGCCCCACTGTTGCTGATAGTGGGGGGTAACCCAAGGGCTGGATACAAGCAATCTTGCTGGAACGGTTGGCATTTGCTGTGGGGGATCCTCGGCTCACACGGATCGCTCCTCTTGAAGGAAAACTCATCACTCTGACAAGAGAAAATCTGGATGACTTGTGACAAGAGCCATTTAATCACTTTACAAGGAACTCTCACCTCAGCAATCTCTGGGCTTCCTGCGGGGATATGGCGGCGTCTGTCACGGCTCGGCCGCACTTCAGAGGGGTACATCCTGCAAAACCAAGGAAAGAAAAAACGAATTCCATTTCAAAGCCTTTCAGATAAGCAATTATTTAATCAAGTACAGCGGAACCCGCAGCGTGAGAGCTCCAACTCTCCTTCACCTCCTGGATGATTTAAGAATAACCTCCAATTTCACGAAATAAACCTGGCGCTGGCTGAACCCGCTTTATCAATAATTACAGAGCCCACGGGTGGGGGAGGGGCACAGAGGACCCACAGAGGACCCACAGAGGACCCCCACTTATCTCTGCAGTATTCAACTCTCTCTCTCTGTACTTCCAGTTTTAATTTCCTGGCAGACAATCAAAAGAATACAAATTTAGAACCGCGCGTGCGTGGGAGCGTGCGAGGTGGCAAAACAAAGAGCTGAAATAAACATTTTCTGGGGGGAAAATCGTGATAAAACTACGAAAAGAATAAAAAAACTTGGGGGTTTTTTCTTCAACAAAGAATTGGATTTAAAGGGCCACTAACCAACATTCCTCCAATAGTTTCCATAAAAGTAAAAAGAAACGTTTTGCAGCTTACCAATTCTTAGATGTGACGGCTGCATTCGTTTTCTTTTTTAGGCTGTCTTTCTTTTATTTATACCTGGTGATCCGGCCCGCAAGTCTGTTGGTTTTTTTTGTTTTGTTTTTTTGTTTTTTTATATGTAGCAGTTAGAGAGGTGAGACCACTGACAGGGGTGCTTACAATGATCAGTTTTTATTTATGTAAAATCTTTATCCTAAAAAAAAAAAAAAAAAAGTATTAGCTAAAGAAGTGCCAAAGCAGCCGCCACATCTAATGATTGGTAAGCTGCCAATTTATTACTTAGATTAACCACTTGCCGGCCGCCTTCCGCATCCAAGGTGGCTCAGCTGCGCAACCCGACCTACCTGTACATCAGTCTGCGCATGTGGCACTGCAGGCGCCCGCGCCCGCTGCTGCAGCTCCCCCCCCCCCACAGTTCCAGCTAACTCGATGTCCGCCCGCGATCACGGGAGAAGAGAACAGGGATCTGCCTATGTAAACAAGGCGGATCCCCATTCTGACAGGGGAGGAGAGAGAGAGAGAGATCAGCTGTTCCCAACAATCAGGAACAGCGATCTGCCTATGTAAACAAGGCCGATCCCCATTCTGACAGGGGAGGAGAGAGAGAGAGATCAGCTGTTCCCAACGATCAGGAACAGCGATCTGCCTATGTAAACAAGGCGGATCCCCATTCTGACAGGGGAGGAGAGAGAGAGAGATCAGCTGTTCCCAACGATCAGGAATAGCGATCTGCCTATGTAAACAAGGCCGATCCCCATTCTGACAGGGGAGGAGAGAGAGAGAGATCAGCTGTTCCCAACGATCAGGAACAGCGATCTGCCTATGTAAACAAGGCCGATCCCCATTCTGACAGGGGATGAGAGAGAGAGAGATCAGCTGTTCCCAACGATCAGGAACAGCGATCTGCCTATGTAAACAAGGCGGATCCCCATTCTGACAGGGGAGGAGAGAGAGAGAGATCAGCTGTTCCCAACGATCAGGAACAGCGATCTGCCTATGTAAACAAGGCGGATCCCCATTCTGACAGGGGAGGAGAGAGAGAGAGATCAGCTGTTCCTAACGATCAGGAACAGCGATCTCTCTCTACTCCCTGTTAGTCCCATCCCCCCCACAGTTAGAAACACATCCCTAGGGAGCACAGTATGGCCCGTACATACGATCCAAAAATGAAATAGAAAAAAATAAATAAATAAATAGCGCTTTCGATGTGATTGTACAATAATCTGATCGTCAACCACTTACAGACCGCGGCACGCCGATGTACATCCTAAATTTGAAGAGGAAGACCGTCGTAGGATTGTTGGATTCGCCGCAAGAGATCACTTTGATCAGCGGCGGGAGATCACTGTATTGGTGTCACTGGTCAGATTTGTCCGCCGCAATGCCGCAGTCCCGCTAAAAATTGCAGATTATTATTATACACTATTTATTTAGCGCCAACAGTTTACGCAGCGCTTTACAATGTATAGAGGGGGGGGGGGGGAACAACACAAAAAGGTGGAGGAGGGCCCCCGGCTCGTAGAGCTTACATTCTAAAAGGGAGGGGGAGGTGCTACAAAAGGTGATAGCTGCAGAGAATGATTTGATGGGGTGGGGGTTGGGGGGGGGTGCAGATCGCCGCCATTGCTAGTAAAAACGATAAGAAAAATAAAAAGTCCATAAATCCATCCCCTATTTTATAGAGGATATAACTTTTGCGCAAACCAATCAATAAAGCGCTTATTGCTTTTTTTTTTTTACATTTTTTCTTCATATGTATTGTGGCAGAAGGTAAAAAATATTGTGTTTTTTTTTTTTTTTTTTTTAAATTGTCGCTCTTTTTTTTTTTGTTTATATCAGAAAAAAAAAAACCTGCAGAGGTGATCAAATGTCAGCAAAAGAAATCTCTATTTGTGGGGAGAAAAAAAAAAAAAAAAAAGACGTCAATTTCGTCTTGGGTACAGCGCCACACGACCGGGCAATTGTCAGTTAAAGCAATGCAGTACCGTGTCACAAAAAATGGCCTGGTCATTAAGGGGGTAAAACCTTCCGGAGCTGAAATGGTTAATAAAGTGGTCTAATATCAATTTAAGCAGGAAGAATTAATGACTTAGGCCCCTTTCACACGGGACGGATCCGTGATGATCCGCCCCGTGATGATCCGCCCCATAATGACCCGTGATGATCCGCCCCTTCATGATCCGCCCCGTGATGATCCGCTTGCTCGGCGGGGATCGCTCCGTTTATCCCCGCTGAGCCGGCGGATGACAGGGCGGTCCCGGCACACTGCGCAGGGACTGCCCTGTCAGATCTCCGCTCTCCTCTATGGGGGGGGGGGGGGGGGGCGTCTGTCCGTGTTCATGAAATACGGACAGACGGTCCGCATGTGTGAAAGGGGTCCTTACCCCAATGCCGTAAAAACATGATGGGACTTTGACAGCAAAGGTCTGACGGAACGAATTCGTCGGACAATTCGATGGTGTGTGGGCTCCATCGGACCGTTGCTGTCCAAAAATCTGACGGACTTTAGAAATAGAACATGTTTCAAATTTTTCGGCCGGAACTTCGTCAGACTCATTTCCTATGGAGAAATCCGCTCGTCTGTGTGCTGGTCTGATGGACAAAAAAACAACGCTAGGGCAGCTATTGGCTACTGGCTATGAACTTCCTTATTCTAGTCCGGTCGCACGTCATCATGTTCTAATCCGTCGGACTTTGGTGTGATTGTGTGTGGCCAAGTCCGTTTGTTCGGAAAGTCCGTCGAAACTACGCCGAAAGTCTGCCGGAAAGTCCGGTCGGGTGTACGCGGCATAAGCCTTCCTGCAACCTTAACATTGTAAGCCTAAAACCAACCCTCCCTCTAACCTTCCCATTACTCCTAAGACCTAACCCTCTTTGTAACCCTAACCCCCAACCCCCCCCCCCGTAACCCCAAAAATACGATCCTAACACTAACCCTCCCTGTAACCTCAACAATACGATCCTAACACTAACCCTCCCTGTAACCCCAACAATACGATCCTAACACTAACCCTCCCTATAACCCCAACAATATGATCCTAACACTAACCCTCCCTGTAACCTCAACAATACGATCCTAACACTAACCCTCTCTGTAACCCCAACAATACGATCCTAACACTAACCCTCCCTGTAACCCCAACAATACGATCCTAACACTAACCCTCCCTATAACCCCAACAATATGATCCTAACACTAACCCTCCCTATAACCCCAACAATATGATCCTAACACTAACCCTCCCTGTAACCTCAACAATACGATCCTAACACTAACCCTCTCTGTAACCCCAACAATATGATCCTAACACTAACCCTCCCTGTAACCCCAACAATACGATCCTAACACTAACCCTCCCTATAACCCCAACAATACGATCCTAACACTAACCCTCCCTATAACCCCAACAATATGATCCTAACACTAACCCTCCCTGTAACCTCAACAATACGATCCTAACACTAACCCTCCCTGTAACCCTAACACTAACCCTCCCTGTAACCCCAACAATATGATCCCAACACTAACCCTCCCTATAACCCCAACAATACGATCCTAACACTAACCCTCCCTGTAACCTCAACAATATGATCCTAACACTAACCCTCCCTGTAACCCTAATAATATGATCCCAACACTAACCCTCCCTATAACCCCAACAACATGATCCTAACACTAACCCTCCCTGTAACCTCAACAATACGATCCTAACACTAACCCTCCCTATAACCCCAACAATATGATCCTAACACTAACCCTCCCTGTAACCTCAACAATATGATCCTAACACTAACCCTCCCTGTAACCCTAATAATATGATCCCAACACTAACCCTCCCTGTAACCCCAACAATATGATCCTAACACTAACCCTCCCTGTAACCTCAACAATACGATCCTAACACTAACCCTCCCTGTAACCCCAACAATATGATCCTAACACTAACCCTCCCTATAACCCCAACAATATGATCCTAACACTAACCCTCCCTGTAACCCCAACAATATGATCCTAACACTAACCCTCCCTGTAACCTCAACAATACGATCCTAACACTAACCCTCCCTGTAACCCCAACAATATGATCCTAACACTAACCCTCCCTGTAACCCCAACAATATGATCCTAACACTAACCCTCCCTGTAACCCCAACAATACGATCCTAACACTAACCCTCCCTGTAACCTCAACAATAGGATCCTAACACTAACCCTCCCTATAACCCCAACAATATGATCCTAACACTAACCCTCCCTGTAACCCTAACACTAATCCTCCCTGTAACCCCAACAATATGATCCTAACACTAATGCCGCGTACATACGACCAAACTTTTTGACAGCAAAGGTCCGACGGAACGAGTCCGTCGGACAATTCGATCTTGTGTGGGCTCCATCGGACCTTTGCTTGCCAAAAATCCGGCGGACTTTAGAAATAGAACATTTTTAAAAATTTTCCACCGGAATTCCGCCGGACCGAGAAATCCGTTTGTGTGTGTGCTGGTCCAACGGACAAAAACCGATGCTAGGGCAGCTATTGGCTACTGGCTATGAACTTCCTTATTCTAGTCCGGTCGTACGTCATCACGTTCCAATCCGTTGGACTTTGGTGTGATTGTGTGTGGCCAAGTCCGTTCCTTTCGGAAAGTCCGTCAGAACTCCGCCGAAAGTCCGTCGGAAAGACCGTCAGACCTAGTCCCTCAAAAAGTCCAGTCGTGTTTATGCACCATAACCCTCCCTGTAACCCCAATAATATGTTCCCTTTCCATTCTGGATGATGGCAGCCTGAGGTTGGTATGTCTCCATTACGATCCGTTGGTTTGAAGAAAGTTCTAGTATGTAATCCATCTCCTCTCTTTTGAATACTTGCAGATGGTACATCTGGACTTGCAAATATTCAAAAGAGAGGATGGATTACATACTAGAACTTTCTTCAAACCAACGGATCGTAATGGAGACATACCAACCTCACGCTGCCATCATCCAGAATGGAAAGAGAACATTCCAAATGCCAACTAATGAGGTTATCAAGAAAGTGCTGTACCTTAGATATGGAAATACAAGCTGATATCATGATAAAGAAACTTGAGGAAAAGGGATACCAAAAGAAGAACTTGATGAAATAGAAAAATGAAGAAAAATGAAGAAAAATGAAGTAGGAAAACACTCTTGGTGAAGAAAGATAAGAATGTAGAAGTGTAGAGTGACGTGGCTTTCATCACTCTCTGGGTTTAAAGCGGAGGTCCACCCTAAAATGGACCTTCCGCTCATCGGAACCCTCCCCCCCTCCGGCGCCACAATCGGCACCTTTCAGGGGGGAGGGGGGTGCAGATACCTGTACAGTACAGGTAACTGCACCCACTTCCAGGATAGCTCTCTGCGGAAAGGGGCGTAGATTACGCCCCTTTCCGAAAGTCCCCCACTGCCTGCTGGGAAACACACAGATCCCAGAGACAGCGGGGTCCATCCTTATTGCGCAGCGCGACTCGCGCATGCGCAGTAGGGAACCGGGAAATGAAGCTGAAAGGCTCCACTTCCTGATTCCCATACCCAAGATGGTGGCGGCAGCACCCGAGAGACGATCGGGAGATCGGCTTCGGGTGCCGATATCGCGGGCGCGCTGGACAGGTAAGTGTCACTATTTTAAAAGACAGCAGCTGCAGTATTTGTAGCTGCTGGCTTTTAAAAAAAAAAAAAAAAAAACGCGGAGTCCCGGCGGACTCCCGCTTTAATAAAGAGCACCAATCAGTTAAGTATATTGTGAGGAAGTTACGGGGTCTACAGATGGGGTCTTATCCAAGATTCTCCCAAAGAAACCCAGATTTGTGCACAAAAGAGCCCCTACTAGTTCATAATATCATAGACCCCCCCCCCCCCCCCCCCCCAAAAGACCATCAAATTGTTTTCAGACATGAAAGGGTTTTACGGATACCAGAAATGTTTCCCATGTAGCGTAAGCAAGAAACAACTAAGAGAAAAAAGAAAGAAGATCTGGAGTAACAAATAAAGAATACCAAATAAGAGAATCAATTTACGTGTAAAAGCACGTCGCCTACGTCATCGAATGTCCCCGCCGTTTACACTATGTAGGCAGAGCCACCAGGCCTTTATGTGTGAGGATTAGAGAACACATAAATAATATAAGGAAAGGTTTCCCTAAATATAATATCTCCCACAAGACTTCTATTCTATGGGAGAGGTGACAATAAAAAGGATAAAAGCGTCACAAAAATGGAGGAGACTAGGTGGATTTATAGGTTGGAGTCTTTATATCTTAGAGGCCTCAATATTGATATTCACCTCAACCGTTTCATACCAAACTTCTAAATCCGGTGATATGATGACTTTTAAGCCCCATACACACTATCAGATTATCTGCTGAGTTTTTCCTTCAGATTTACCAAAACCATGTAGTAGAAGGGCCTGCAGGATTGCATACACATTGAAACTCCTAATGTTTGTCCTCATATTATATGGTTTTGGTAAATCTGAAGGAAAAACTCAGCAGATAATCTGATAGTGTGTATGGGGCTTAAAAGTCATCATATCACCGGATTTAGAAGTTTGATATGAAACGGTTGAAGGTGAATATCAATATTGAGGCCTCTAAGATATAAAGACCCCAACCTATAAATCCACCTAGTCTCCTCCGTTTTTGTGATGCTTTTATCCTTTTTATTGTCACCTCTCCCATAGAATAGAAGTCTTGTGGAAGATATTATATTTAGGGAAACCTTTCCTTATATTATTTATGTGTTCTCTAATCCTCACACATAAAGGCCTGGTGGCTCTGCCTACATAGTGTAAACGGCGGGGACATTCGATGACGTAGGCGACGTGCTTTTACACGTAAATTGATTCTCTTATTTGGTATTCTTTATTTGTTACTCCAGATAATATGAGGACAAAGCTTAGGAGTTTCAATGTGTATGCAATCCTGCAGGCCCTTCTACTACATGGTTTTGGTAAATCTGAAGGAAAAACTCAGCAGATAATCTGATAGTGTATATGGGGCTTTAGGAACCTTGTGTCGCTCCGATTAGAACGGTTCCATTGTACAGAACGAGACGCGACTTGTGAGGCGGCCAAGTCGCCTGACAAGTCGTCCCAGTGTGACCCGGCACAAAGAACAAAGGCGGATCTGTCTACAACATGCGATTTACCCCTGCAGGGGCGCTTCTATCTGGTGAGTGCGGAACTGGGAGGAGAGCACGAGTGTCATTCACTTCTCTGCACGGAAGCTGCGATTCATTTTCTGCATAACGTTACCTTGGAAAAATCATTATAAATTTGTCTTTTTTTTTTTGCTGCCGCTATGTGGATTGTTATAATTTTTGCATCAGCACTTTTATATATGTGTTTTTCTATGAATTAATCGTTGATTATAATCGATTTTCTGGTATACCCCACAAGCACTTTTCACTTCTTTGATCAGCACCTTTGTTGCATTTATATGAAGGCTCATGTGCATTTATGAGGATTTTGTACTGACCGCTTTTTGGCAGCGCCACCTACCCCTCTATATCTACACATTAGGACCCATTCACACCTGAGTGTAGCGTTTTTTCCGGCGTTTTGTCGCACATATTTGCACGTATTTGCATACAGCGTTTTTTCCGGCGTTTTGTCGCACATATTTGCGCGTTTGCATACATCGTTTTCCGGCGTTTTGTCGCACGTATTTGCACGTTTGCATACAGCGTTTTGTCACACGTATTTGCACGCTTGCATACATCGTTTTCCGGCGTTTTGTCGCACGTATTTGCATACAGCGTTTTGTCACACGTATTTGCACGTTTGCATACATCGTTTTCCGGCGTTTTGTCGCACGTATTTGCACGTTTGCATACAGCGTTTTGTCACACGTATTTGCACGCTTGCATACATCGTTTTCCGGCGTTTTGTCGCACGTATTTGCACGTTTGCATACAGCGTTTTGTCGCACGTATTTGCACGTTTGCATACAGCGTTTTGTCACACGTATTTGCACGTTTGCATACATCGTTTTCCGGCGTTTTGTCGCACGTATTTGCACGTTTGCATACAGCGTTTTGTCACACGTATTTGCACGTTTGCATACAGCGTTTTCCAGCGTTTTTGAGCTTTGGCATTTTTTTTATTAGCCAGTAGGAAAAACGATCATCGTTTGTTGCTACGTTTTTAGATTTTGTCAAATGCTTCCTGCTCCAAAAACGCCCCAAATCTGCCCGATTCGAGTGACACAAAAAAGGGTCCAGAACTTGTTTGAGTCTTCAGGCGACTTGGAGTGGAGATGTGAACCGTCTCCATAGACAAAAACGCTCAGGTGTGAATGGGGGCCTTAAAGTGCGACACAATGGTTGTGCCCTTCCTGCCCCACCCTTCTCAGCGCACGCCTGCCAGCCCATCTCTGACTGACGAAAGGTAACGTGGTCTGACAACATGGGGACTTGTGAAGATTGGAGATCAAATCTTTGGAGTTAAACATCATAATAGTAAGTCAGGGTTTGGCTCCATGCACCTATAATAAGCTGCCTAGCGGTGCCTCCGTGAAGAATCTGCCAGCATAGGCGCCAATCTCTGCAAAGCGGCGGAAGGCGAGAGGTTAACAGCCACCTAGAAACTGCGAATTCCCATTAAATCAAAACAGCTGTAATTAATTTGCAGCCAGCGTGAGCGCTTTCGTGCTCCTGCCAAGAATATTTTCCGACAGAGGAGAGGTCCCCGCGGGCAGCAGCAGCAGATAAAGCACAAAATCTCTCACTTACCGCTGTGTCAGGTCCCCCCCCCATGAAGCCATTATAATTAACCCAGCGAGAGGACAGGGCTTCCCCCAGCAGGATCTGGAACATGAGGGCGGGCGGGCGAGTGGCTGCTTGTCCTTTTTCCGTCACAGGCTCAGCGAAACCGACAGAGGTTAAGAGGATGGCGGCATCAACCTTCCACAAGAGCTGTCAGTCTGAGCCGCAGACTAGCGGCCTGCACCCGGGGGCTTTTGTCTGCTTCAAGCGGGTTATGCATTGCTATGGAAGTCTATGGGACTGCTAAACCCGCTTCAAGCAGGTCCAATACAAGTCATAAGTTCAAATGCAAGTAATAAAAGGAGTCATCCGCAAGTCATAAAGTCAAATGCAGATCATAAGAAGATCAAATACAAGTCATAGGTTCAAATGCAAGTTACAATGAGTCAACTGCAAGTCATAAGGTCAAATGCGGGTCATAAGGAGGTCAAATACAAGTCATGGGTTCAAATGCAAGTCATAGGTTCAAATGCAAATCATAAAAGGTCAAATGCGGGTCATAAAGAGGTCAAATACAAGTCATAGGTTCAAATGCAAGTAATAAAAGGAGTCATCCGCAAGTCATAAAGTCAAATGCAGATCATAAGAAGATCAAATACAAGTCATAGGTTCAAATGCAAGTTACAAGGAGTCAACTGCAAGTCATAAGGTCAAATGCGGGTCATAAGGAGGTCAAATACAAGTCATAAGCTCAAATGTAAGTCATAGGTTCAAATGCAAGTTACAAGGAGTCAAATGCGGGTCATAAGGTCAAATGCGGGTCATAAGGAGGTCAAATACAAGTCATGGGTTCAAATGCAAGTCATAGGTTCAAATGCAAATCATAAAAGGTCAAATGCGGGTCATAAAGAGGTCAAATACAAGTCATAGGTTCAAATGCAAGTTACAAGGAGTCAACTGCAAGTCATAAGGTCAAATGCGGGTCATAAAGGAGGTCAAATACAAGTCATAAGCTCAAATGTAAGTCATAGGTTCAAATGCAAGTTACAAGGAGTCAACTGCAAGTCATAAGGTCAAATGTGGGTCATAAGGAGGTCAAATACAAGTCATGGGTTCAAATGCAAGTCATAGGTTCAAATGCAAATCATAAGGTCAAATGCGGGCATAAAGAGGTCAAATACAAGTCATAGGTTCAAATGCAAGTTACAAGGAGTAAACTGAAAGTCATAAGGTCAAATGCGGGTCATAAAGAGGTCAAATACAAGTCAAGAAGGTCAAGTGCAGGTCAAAAGCACCTATTAATGAATTCTGAAGGCTTTCCGAAGCTTCTCAAACTGATACCATCAGCCCAAAGACCATCAGCGCAGGCCATAAAGCTGCCCCACATCCATCAATTCAGATTTTTAGACATATTTTTCTTAGAATTTTCTGCACATCTATTTTTGTTCTAAAGCCCAACTCCGAGCAAAATAAGAACCCCCCCCCCCATACCCCCCTGACTGATCGCCATTACCTGAAGCAGCGCTCACGTGATGTTTGGGTCCCGAATCTTCACTATTTCTCTGGCAGGGTTCCTCCTTGGGTGTCCCCGTCACTCCTTTTGGAGGCGACAGCACGTCGAGCGGCAGGACCCTTTCAGATTACCGCCCTCTCCGGTCTTCTCCGCCACTCATAGAATCTATTTTACTACACTCTCCTGTGAATGGAGGTGTAGATTCTTTCATGCAACTCCTCCTCCATTCACGGACCTCAATGCATCATTATGGGGTAGTAATATAAGTTTTATGACATCAATGCCGGGACAAGGTCATCTGGAACTCAGGGTAAACATACCAAACTGCCCCTCCCCCAAGATGTGTATGTGTCAGCAAAAATCCCCCTACCCAAAAAAAAAGAAGCACAAATGCAATCCCTCCTTCCAGGACAAATCCACCCCCTGCTAAACTACCCCTCCCAGCTCAAATCCTCCATCTCCTTGAATCCCCACAGCACAAATCCACCCCAAAAAAATTTAATAAATCATCTCTCCTGGCACAAATCCCCTCCTAATATACATTCTCCCCCCACCCCACCCCCCTCAAACACCCCTACTAACACAAATCAGCCTTCCCCCAAAAAAATTCCCCTCCTAGCACAAATCCCCTCCACCATATTACCTCTTCTAGCCCAAACCCCCCCACCTAGCACAAATCCTCTTCCCCAAATGCACCCCCTATCAAATATCCCCTTCTAGCATAATTCTTACCCTCCGCTGCCTCCCTAATTCCCCTTTCCCAACACAACTCCCTAATTCCCACCCCCCCCCCCACCCCCTCCCATCTCCTTGTAGTGCCCTCCACCTCACATAATACCACAGTGCCCAGGGCAGCCGCCCCTCCTGCCCAGCCCTTGCCCCGGGAGCCATGGGGGGGGGGGGCAGGCAAGCAGAGCTGAATGCTGTACTGAGTAGTACCCACTTTTAGACCCCTTTCACACTGGGGCCTTTTTCAAGCGCTTTGGCGTTAAAAAAAAAAGCACCTGTAAAGCGCTTGAAAGAAGCTTCATCTGCAATCCCAATGTGAAAGCCCGAGAGCTTTAAGAGCCATTTCACAATGTCATCGCCCGAAAAACGCTCGTAAAGCGCCGCTTAAACTATCAGCGCTTTACCAGCGTTATTGGGGCGCTTTTAACCCCTGCTAGTAGCCAAATAAAGGGTTAAAAGTGTCCACAAAGCGGTGCTGCCAAAAGCGCTTTTTCAGGCGTTTTGCAGGCGCTTCCCATTGATTTCAACGGGAAGGGGCACTTTAGGAGCCGTGTATTCACCGCTCCAAAAGCGCTGCAAAGAAGCTGCTTGCAGGACTTTTTGTGTGAAAGCACTCGGGATTTTACATTGGGATTGCAGTTGCAGCTTCTTTCAAGCGCTTTACAGGCGCTTTTTTTTTAATGCTAAAGCGCCTGAAAAACTCCAGAGTGTGAAAGGGGTCTTAGGGCCCTGTGTGTTTTGGGACCAAACGCCAAAAACTCAGGTCTTCCTCGTCCGGTGCATTCGTCCCTGAACTCATGGGACCCTAAACACGGGGGTGCTACTCGCTCCAGCATTAAGGCCCCTTTCACACTGAACACCGCCCCGCGCTAGCGGTAAAGTGCCGCTAGTTTTGGCGGGGATTCACCGGCGCTGTGTGGGCAGTAGCCGAGCGATTTTAAACCCCAAAGAAGGAATTAAAGCTAGAGTCCGCCATTTTTTTTTTAAAAGCCAGCAGCTACAAATACTGCAGCTGCTGACTTTTAAAATAAGGACACCCGCCCAGCGCGCCCGCGATGTCGGCACCCGAAGCCGGTCTCTCGATCGTCTCTCGGGTGCTGCCGCCGCCATCTTGGGTATGGGAATCAGGAAGTGGAGCCTTGTGGCTTCATTTCCCGGTTCCTTACTGAGCATGCGCGAGTCGCGCTGCGCAATAAGGATGGTCCCCGCTGTCTCTGGGATCTGTGCGTTTCCCAGCAGGCAGTGGGGGACTTTCGGAAAGGGGCGTAATGTACGCCCCTTTCCGCAGAGAGCTATCCCGGAAGTGGGTGCAGATACCTGTACTGTACAGGTACCTGCACCCCCCTCCCCCCTGAAAGGTGCCAATTGTGGCGCCGATGAGCGGAAGGTCCACATTTCTCGGTTCCTTACTATGCATGCGCGAGTCGCGCTGCGCAATAAGGACGGTCCCCACTGTCTCTGGGATCCGTGCGTTTCCCAGCAGGCAGCGGGGGACCTTCGGAAAGGGGCGTAGATTCTGCGGAAAGGGGCGTAGCGTCTGCAGAATCTACGCCGGAAGTGGGTGCAGATACCTGTACTGTACAGGTACCTGCACTCCCCTCCCCCTTGAAAGGTGCCAATTGTGGCGCCGGAGGGGAGGGAGGGTTCCAATGAGCGGAAGGTCCACTTTAGGGTGGAGCTCCGCTTTAACACGGGGTTAAAAATCCCGCTGCCGAATCACTTTGCAGGAACTGCGCGTTTTATATATATATATATAAAAAACAGCTTGGCCAGCGAAGACGCCAAACCATATTATTAATTTATGGACGCGGCAAACAAAGACAAAACCGTCTGACCGATCGTTTTATTAAACACCGTTTTCTTTACAGCCTGTCAGGTACACTCATTAATCTTCGCCGATCTAAACCAATAATAATTTGCAGCCCGGCGCTCCAGTCCCAATAAACGCGGCACAGAAAAACACACACAGCAATAAACAGAAAAAATGTTTTTTTTTTTTTTCTTCTTTCCTTCGCATGAAATAGCGAATCTGTCAGAGGCTCGGCGAGGAGTAATGAGAAATGTTTCTGCCCGGTTGGCGCGCCCACTCAATAACATTCGGCTTCGATGACTGCCATCTGGCACGCAGAAATAAAAATAAAAAATAAAAAAATCGGATATTTCTGAAGCGGTTTATTTTTAGGACAATAAGGAAGTGTATAAAAACAAAAGCATCTGGAAACAAAATGTAGCGAGGTTCCCGGGCCTCCTAATGAGAACCTCCAGATCCAGGGGCAGCTGACATCCTTCTGTATAGAGTGGGTTGCTAGGCATGGTGGGTGTAGTGCAAGGTAAATTCATGGGCGCCAGACACTTCTTAAAGCGGGATTCCACCCTAAAGTGGAACTTCCGCTGATCGGAACCCTCCCCCCCCCCCTCCGGTGTCACAATTGACACCTTTCAGGGGGGAGGGGGGTGGAGATACCTGTCAAAGACAGGTATTTTCACCCACTTCCGGGCATAGACTCCCACGGGAGTCTACACCATTTCCTGCCCTGCCGCGCTGTCTGCTGGGACACACACGGGTCCCAGTGACAGCGCAGAGATTTCCTATTGCGCGGCGCGGCTCGCGCATGCGCAGTAGGGAACCGGGAAGTGAAGCCGATTCGCTTCACTTCCTGATTCCCTCACCCAGAATGGCGGCGGCAGCAGCTGAGGCCCGAGCGGTCGATCGGCCTCGGCATCGCTGGAACCCGGGACAGGCGAGTGTCCATTTATTAAAAGTCAGCAGCTGCAGTATTTATAGCTGCTGGCTTTTAATATTTTTTTTTTGGCGGAATCCCTCTTTAAATGCAAAAGAGATTTATTTTGTGTGGGAGAGAGAGTTAGGGCCAGGACACCCTTAGGAAGTTGCAATGTCAATAAGGAGACTCCGAGACTACAGGTAGGCAGTCATGCAGGCAAAGGCATCCAGAAAGACGCCACATCTGCATGTGTAGGAGCGCCGTCTCCTATGGCAACAGTCTTAGAACAGTTTCTAACACAGATGGTAACGAACTCCTTTACTTTTGTACAGTCACTTCTTGTAGACTCTCAGCCCACTGAGCTCCCGGTCTCTCTCACTACACTTGCTGATTCACGGCCGCAGAATCCCGTGAGCTCTTCTAAACTTCTTACTTTAGTATCTTTGTTAGAGCTGCACAATTAATCGTTAAAAAAAAAAAAAAAAAAAAATCGCAATCTCGATTCAACCCCCCTGAAGCGATCTCTATTGCAGAGTTTGCCAATTCTTTCGTATAACAAGTGGAGAGACTTATCTGCTCACTCAGCTGTCAAAAGAAAACATCAGGGTAGTTAGTTACAATGTTTCATTTTTAAAAAACTTGCCCAACTTCCTTCTTTAGATCAAAGAGCAACTTCTGCGTGTAAAGAAGAAAATCCAGGCAGTCTGCCAAGTTTTAAAAATGAAACATTGTAACTAATGCCCCAATACGCACGGTCGGAAATTCCGACGGGAAAAAGTCAGATCGGATTATGGTGTCGGAAAATCCGATCGTGTGTGGGCTCCATCGGACTTTTTCTGTTGGATTTTCCGACGGAAAAAGCTTGAGAGCTGGATCGAAAATTTTCCGACAACAAAATCCGATTGGACTTTTTCCCGATCGTGTGTAGAGAATTCCGACACACAGAGTGCCACGCATGCTCAGAAAAAAATTGGAGACGAAAGCTATTGGCCTCTACGTAGTCCCGTTGTACGTTTTGTGCGTCACCTCGTTCCGAACCATCACATTTTCTGACAACTTTGTGCGACCGTGTGTATGCAAGACTAGTTTCGCCCAAAATCCATCGGGAAAAAAAATCTGACAGATTTTGTGGTCGGAATGTCCGACTGTGTGTATGGGGCATTAGATCAAAGGGAAACTTCTGTGTGTAAAGAAGAAAGTCTGCCAAGTTTTTAATATGAAACATTGTAACTAACCTTCCTTCTCAGATCAAAGGGAAACTTCTGTGTGTAAAGAAGAAAATCCAGGCAGTCTGCCAAGTTTTTAATATGAAACATTGTAACTAACCTTCCTTCTTAGATCAAAGGGAAACTTCTGTGTGTAAAGAAGAAAATCCAGGCAGTCTGCCAAGTTTTTAATATGAAACATTGTAACTAACCTTCCTTCTTAGATCAAAGGGAAACTTCTGTGTGTAAAGAAGAAAATCCAGGCAGTCTGCCAAGTTTTTAATATGAAACATTGTAACTAACCTTCCTTCTTAGATCAAAGGGAAACTTCTGTGTGTAAAGAAGAAAATCCAGGCAGTCTGCCAAGTTTTTAATATGAAACATTGTAACTAACCTTCCTTCTTAGATCAAAGGGAAACTTCTGTGTGTAAAGAAGAAAATCCAGGCAGTCTGCCAAGTTTTTAATATGAAACATTGTAACTAACCTTCCTTCTTAGATCAAAGGGAAACTTCTGTGTGTAAAGAAGAAAATCCAGGCAGTCTGCCAAGTTTTTAATATGAAACATTGTAACTAACCTTCCTTCTTAGATCAAAGGTAAACTTCTGTGTGTAAAGAAGAAAATCCAGGCAGTCTGCCAAGTTTTTAATATGAAACATTGTAACTAACCTTCCTTCTTAGATCAAAGGGAAACTTCTGTGTGTAAAGAAGAAAATCCAGGCAGTCTGACAAGTTTTAAACAACCTGTAAATGCAGGAAGTTTAAATCTTTTACTGACACTTGTTTCTTAAAGTGGGGTGCCGCCTAAAAAGAAAAAAAAATTAAAAGTCAGCAGCTACAAATACTGCAGCTGCTGACTTTTAATAATCGGACACTTACCTGCCCCAGGGTCCAGCGATGCGGGGGAACGAAGCCCCCCCTCCCCTCGTTCCCCGTGGCGCCGGCATTCTTACTGTGGGCACTCGGCTGTGGCTTCGCAGCCATGCACGCACTGCGCAAGCGCGAGCGGCGCCGTGATACGCCGCACAGTCATCTGGGACACGCGACAGGTCCCAGATGACTGTGCGGCGCCGAGGGGAAGTGATGTCACCAGCCCGGGCAATGAAGGAGGCAGACTACGAGGGACTCCCTAGCAACAGGCATTTAGAGGTGAGTAAAACAATTTTTTTTTTCCAATTATTTTATTTTTTTATGAATTTTAAGCAATTTTTTTTTTTTTTGTTGGTGGCAACACCACTTTAAGGTAAAATCAATATTTTTTGCTAGAAAATTACTTGGAACCCCCAAACATTATACCGTATATATTTTAGCAGAGACCCTAGGGAATAAAATGTCAACTGCTGCAATATTTTATGTCACACTGTATTTGCCCAGCGTCTTTCAAACGCAATTTTTTTGGGAAAAAATACACTTCAATGAATAAAAAAAAAAAAGAAACGGTAAAGTTAGCCCAATTTTTTTTTCGTTTTTTTAATGTGAAAGATGATGTCACGCCGTGAGAATCGTGATCCATCTTCTAAAGGAAAAAAAGTGCGATTCTCATTTTAGCCAGAATCGTTCAGCTCTAATCTTATGCCGCATACACGCGACCGGACTTTCCGTCGGAATGAACTCAGACAGACTTTTCAACTGAGTTCCGCTGAAACGGACTTGCCTACATGCGATCACACCAAGGTCTGATCGTTTAACGCGATGACGTACGACGGGACTAGAAAAAAGGAAGTTCAATAGCCAGTAGCCAATAGCTGCCCTTGCATCGTTGTTGGTCTGTCAGACCAGCATACAGACGAACGGTTTTCTCAATAGGAACTGGTTCCGGCGGAAAGATTTGAAACATGTTCTATTTCTAAAGTCTGTCAGATTTTGACAGAAAAAAAGGTCAGATGGAGCCCCACACACGATCGAATTGTCCGACGGATTCGTTCCGTCAGACCTTTGCTGTCGAAAAAAGTCCGGTCGTGTGTACACGACATTAGTGTCACACTAAGCCCTGGTTCTACGGCGCCAGTGGGATTGAAAGCCGGCACTGTCTACGGTCGCATCTTCAGCACTCACTGACTGCGCTACACTAAAAAGGAAGGGAGGATAAGCGGCAACGTGTTTCCAGGGCACTGACCTCTTTCTCAAGAGGCTGGACAAAGAGGGCTAGTGCCCTAGAAACACGTTGCTGCCTATCCTCCTTCCCCTTGACATAGCACTGTCAGTGAGTACCAGGGCCGTCTTTAATATTGATTGGACCCTGGGCAAAAAATTTCTTGCCCCCCCCCCCCCCCCCCCCATGCAATTTCACTCTCCATCTGCTCTGAGACATACAATAAATAACAGCTAGACTTAATTAGACTTAGTTTACTGTATCAGATCAGGCAGAAATTGCGATTGGTTTTCAGAAGTTACAGCATATCATTACTGCTTACTGACTGGTTGCTAGAGGTTACAGCACACATTATGGCTCACTGATTCGTTGCTAGAGGTTACAGCACATCATCACCTCACTGCAGGGGAGCATGATATACATATGAATGCTGCCTTCATTTACATATCAATGCCGCCAGCTGCATCTATTTACTTACTAATGCTGCTGCTATTTAAATATGAATGCCGGTTATTTACATGTAAACACAGGGTCTGCAGGTGAGTTACTTGTATACAACAATAGGGCAGAGCTGGGCAGCATTAGTACCAGATATCGGGACACAGCACAGGACTAAAACTTCAAGGGACAAGAGAATTTAAACTGGTATAGTTGGCAAGTATGAGGCAGCTGCTTTGGGCCCCCCCCAACAATGACAGGGCCCAGGGCAGCTGCCCCTTTTGACCTGCCTTAAAGCGGAGGTCCACCCTAAAGTGGACCTCCGCTCATCGGAACCCTACCCCCCTCCGGCGCCACAATTGGCACCTTTCAGGGGGGAGGGGGGGTGCAGATACCTGTACAGTACAGGTATTCTGCACCCACTTCCGGGATAGCTCTCTGCGGAAAGGGGCGTAGATTACGCCCCTTTCCGCAAGTGCCCGCCCCTTTCCGCAAGTGCCCAGCTGCCTGCTGGGAAACACACAGATCCCAGAGGCCGCGGGGACCGTCCTTATTGCGCAGCGCGATTCGCGCATGCGCGGTAGGGAACCGGGAAATGAAGCCGAAAGGCTCCATTTCCTGATTCCCATACCCAAGATGGCGGCGGCAGCACCCGACATACGATCTACAGATCGGCTTCGGGTGCCGACATCGCGGGCGCGCTGGACAGGTAAGTGTCACTATTTTAAAAGTCAGCAGCTGCAGTATTTGTAGCTGCTGGCTTTAAAAAAAAAAAATAAATAAATAAAACGCGGAGTCCCGGTGGACTCCCGCTTTAAAGACGGCCCTGGTGAGTACACGAGATGCGGTCGTAGACACTGCCAGCTTTCCGCTCCACTAAAAAGAAGAAGAGGTACCCCACATCCCCCGATGATGCCAGGATCAAAGATGGCAGCAAGGGACAGCGGCGCAGCGGGTTACAGCACGACAACACTTGGTTCTCTAGGCAGGTGAGCATCTGAATTGAGGATAAAATTTTATTATAAAAGGTGGGAAAAATACAGAAGAGGGAAGAGCAGACGGGAGCTCCTCCGTAAACATCTGAATTCCCACATCCTGGCATTATAATGAGTTCCAGAGATTATAACCGCTGTGGATCCGTAAGCATCAAAACATCACTTCACGCATTCTGCTTTTCTTCCGCAAGAAAAATTTAATTGCATGCTTTTTGAATTGCAGGGAGGCTCAAAAAAAAGACAAAAAAAACAAAACAAAAAAAACACACAATATTAGGATAATCTTACAATGGATTCTCTGAATGTAAAATGCCATCAATCAGACGGCGTGAAATTTGACATCCGCAGGATCTCTCTCTGTAAACAGAATGTTTCTCCGCTGTGCTGCGTTAAATCACTTAGAAACATGAATTGTTAGCAGCCCCCGAGACGCATTCCCCGACAGAGATAATCAAAGTGCACTCCGAACGTCGGATCAGGACTGCGGAACCGTGCGCGCTCAGGTGCAGCAATGGCGCCCCCTTGAGGGCTGGAGCGCTAATTACAATGCAGAGATTTCAGAGCAGGCGATACGTGCGAAATGAGTCGAGACAAATCCCACGGCGATCGCTCACTTACTAGAACCAGTTCAGGGAAATTCTACAATCTGTTTATGGAGCATTTCTGGGCTTCCTGAGCAGATTTAACCAACTTGGGGTATTTGTGTTAATTTTACACATATGTTAAAAAAAAACTGCATTTTTTTTTTTTTTTTTTTCAATAGAAACTGACTTTGAGCCTCTAACATTATATATTTTCTGAAAGCAGAGGCCCTGGAGAATAAAATGGTGGTTGTTGCAATTGTTTAAGTCAATAAATATTTATACAGCTATTTATTGAATACAAATTTCCAGGAAAAAAATGCACTAAAACTAATTTTAGTGTATACAAAACACAACATAATACCCTATTTGTTTGGTAAAATATAAAAGACGTAAATAGGTAACAGACTTGTGAAACCTCAAACTTGCATGCAGCCAAGATATGGTGACAAACTACCTTACCTAAAATTGTCCATAGGTGATGCTTTCATAGCCTTTACCAGCGAGGATCAGCAATCCGTTGATCGCAATCTACCCATCGACTGTGGGCAGCCGACGTGAAGATCACAAGCATGGCTTTGCCAATCCTTCTCTCCAGCCTTCACTCCTGTCATCTTAACAGAAGAGAGGAGAGCGGGAGGCAGCACAGTACTGGGCGGAGGGCAGGAGCTTCTGCAGTTAATCTTTCAAGTTAACCAATAGGTGATTGGTTGCTAGGATGCCGGGCAGTCCTAGCAACCAATCACCATCTCGTTAATAAGAAAAGTTAACTCTGGCTCCCACTCCGGCCCTCCGTCCCGTACTGTGCTGCTTCTCACTCTCTGCTCCACTGTACAGCCGTTGTAAAGTAGGAGATCGCTACCTACACTCTGTTGTGTTGGGAGGATGATGTCAAGGAGGCAAAGGACACTACTGGGAAAGGGGTATTAGAGGACACTACTATGGACGGGCAGAGGAAACCTATATGGGGGACAGAGGACACTGCTTGGGGGGGGGGGGGGCAGAGGACACAGCTTGGGGGGGGGGGGGGCAGAGGACACAGCTATGGGGGGCAGAGGACACTGCAGTGTGGTGAGGATAAGAAAGGGGCAGAGGACACTGCTTGGGGGGGGGGCAGAAGATACAGCTAACGGGGGCAGAGGACACTACAGTGTGGTGAGGATAGGAAAGGGGCAGAGGACACTGCTTGGGGGGGGGGGGGCAGAAGATACAGCTAACGGGGGTAGAGGACACTACAGTGTGGTGAGGATAGGAAAGGGGCAGATGACACTGCTGGGGGGGGGGCAGAGGAGACAGCTATAGGGGACAGAGGACACTACAGTGTCGGGAGGATAAGAAAGGGGCAGAGGACACTGCTTGGGGGGGGGCAGAGGATACAGCTATGGGAGGCAGAGGACACTACAGTGTGTGGAGGATAAGAAAGGGGCAGAGAACACTGCTGGGGGGGGGGGGGGCAGAGGACACAGCTATAGGGGACAGAGGACACTACAGTGCTTGGGGGGGGGGGGAGAGGATACAGCTATGGGTGGCAGAGGATACTACAGTGTGAGGAGGATAAGAAATGGGCCGATGACCACTGCTGTGACATCATGCGGTCTTCACAGGGGCCTGGGGGGAATCCTTGATTTTCTCCATTCTGGGGGGGGGGGGCTGGGTTAAGTTGGGTTTACTTTTAACATTTTTAAACAATTTTTATTTAATTTTTTACAATTATTTTTGTACCCTTTTTATTTTGTTCTTTGAGCTTAATAAGGGCCCATGTGATAGCTTTGGGCAGTGACAGGGTCCTCTATATGGAGACATCAGGGGTCTAACAGACCCCCAATTTTTCACTGACCTCCAAAGCAGCTAATCAAGATAGCGCTGGAGTAGCGGCATCCTTGGCTGCACTGGCTGAAGAAAGGCAGCTGTGAACCCGGAAGTGATGAAGTCCTAGTCACTTCCAGCTTCATTTGTCACAGAGGAGATTGGGGAATGGACGTTCCTCCATCTCCTCTGTGTGAAGAGATCCTGGCCATTTATCATGATTCTGGGCTCCTCGGAGGAACGGGAGTGCCCAGGAACCACTGTGGGTAGCGGCCGAAGGAGGGGGAAGGAAAGAGGTTGGCCCTTCTTGGTACTGTAAAAATGATCAGGTGACTGTAGAGCCACCCAGATTACTTTTACTAGACAGCCGATAGCGGCTGTAGAAAAAAGTAATGATACCAAGATCATGTCTGACAGGTTGAATATAGTGCAGCGGTCAGTGAGTAGTCACTTAGGAATCACTGCTGTCCTTCACCTTAAACGTGTGCATTTACATACCTATGTATGTGGGAGTCGGGAAGCTCAAAGAGTTTTTTTTGGGGGGGGCGGGGGGGGGTGGGATTTTAAGTGCTGGTAACTTTCATTTTTTACATCACATAGGGGACGTAGGAGTCATGTTTTACATGTCGCTTCTTTAGCAGGAAGGGGAGATCAGAGAACATACGTTCCCTGATCTTCCTCTACTCTACTCAGCAGCACCCGCCATGCCAATCACAAGTCTGCTGATGGACATGTGGCGCCTGAGGAACACGTGAAGGGGGGGGGGGGGGGGGGAGCACACATACACAGTCCAACAGTGAAAACATGCTCTTCCCGCAATTTACAAGGCCCAAGTCCCTTTGGAATGTAGCAATAATCCTCTAATGCCGTCTCTCTCAACCTTTTTACCCCAGAGGAACCCTTGAAATCATTTTCTAGTCTCGAGGAACCCTTACTAAAACCAATGCATTGGTGGTCAGTAAAAAAAAAAAATGCCCCTTACATTGGTGGTCATGTGGAATGAGGCAGCCCTTACAGTGGTGGTCAAAATGCAATCCTTACAGATGGCTTAAAAAGATTGTTGGCTTCATGCAACTGGCTCTACCAAGCGGCATTGACCTCAGAACTATTCAGACACCTTAAGATAGGAGATCGATCAGCCACAGCTCAAGGAACCACTAGCAACCTTTGGAGGAACCCTAGGGGGGGTTTCATGGAACCCTGGTTGAGAATGGCTGCTGTAATGTAATGAAGCCATCTACTCAGTAACATCCATTGCATCAATTCTTTATTGGCTACGTGGCAGGATACAGCAGTAGCTAATGCATTTCAGCCAAAGCATGAGTAAGGCTTCAGCCGAAACGCGCTCGCATGTTACTGCTGTATCCTGCCATGCAGCAGATAAAGAACTAATGCATTGGATGTTACTAAGTAGCCGTTGCATCCATTGCATCAATCCTTTATTGGCAACATGGCAGGATACAGCAGTAGCAAACGTGTTTCACCTGAAGCTTTACTCATAGCATACAGTAGCATGAGCAAGGCTTCAGCCGAAACGTGTTGGCATGTTATTGCTCTATCCTGCCATGCAGCCAATAAATAAACTGATACAATGGATATTACAGAGTAGCTGTTCCATCCATTTTTTATTGCCTACATGGCTGGATACAACAGTACCTTACACGTTTCAGCCGAAACCTTACTTACAGCATGGCATGAGTAAGGCTTTGGCCGAAACTCATTAGCACGTTACTGCTATATCCTGCCATGTAGCCAATAAAGAATTGATGCAAGTAGCCGACGTCATTATATTAGAGGACCACACATACAGGGCTGTGTGGAAGTGATCCTGCAGCTTTCAGACTGCAAGGATCCATTTACACGTCACAATTTGGAATCGCAGGCAAAACCGCAGCATTCCAAATCGTGTGGCAATCACTGCACAGCGCACGTTTGAGTGGCATTATCTTTTAACCACTTGCCTACCGGACACTTATACCCCCTTCCTGCCCAGGCCAATTTTCAGCGCTGCCACACTTTGAATGACAATTGCATGGTCATGTAACACTGTATGCTGTACTTGCTATAAATTTTTGCAAACAGGTCATTTTTCTCCTTCACCGATGGGCACTGATGAAGCTGCACTGATGGGAACTGATGAAGCTGCACTGATGAAGCTACACTGATGGGTACTGATGAAGCTGCACTGATGAAGCTGCACTGATGGGTACTGATGAAGCTGCACTGATGAAGCTACACTGATGGGTACTGATGAAGCTGCACTGATGGGTACTGATGAAGCTACACTGATGGGTACTGATGAAGCTACACTGGTGAAGCTACACTGATGGGAACTGATGAAGCTGCACTGGTGAAGCTACACTGATGGGTACTGATGGGCGGCACCGATAAGCGACACTAATTGGCAGCACTAGTGGGCACTGTTGGGACTGCACTGATAATGACTGCCCTGATTATCAGTGTACATGTCCCTTTAACACAAAAGCCGGTTATCAGCCCTCTTTTTCTCTCTTCATGCTGTCAGCGTGAGGAAAGAAAAGCCGATAACCGCCTTGCTCTAATCAGGTGCTTCAAAATCACCCCCACCGCTGTAATTCAGGCACCTGAATAGGGGGCGGCCATAGGGAGATTAACGCAATGCATGAATCTATCTATTAGTGATAGAGGGGGGTGGCTGGAGAGAGGGGGCGGCGAGCGTGCGTCCTTATGGACGCACCACCACTGAAGGGAGTGCAGAGGAATGAAGCCGGTAAAAGGCTCCGGCAGTCTTTGTACACAGAAAGCTCAGCCCGAGGGGAGATGAAGACAGCAAACTGAAGGAGAGAGAAGGCAATAAATAAAATGCTTAAAATAAAATGCTTTAGCAGCAATTTCGTGCGGCTAATGCCAGAAATATTCAGGCGTTGAGATTCCCGCTGTGATGTAAAACTTGCCTGCAGGGGAGATGGATCTGGAGGAAGGAGCGGGGGTGGGGTGGGGGGGGGGTTCGGGATGTACACGGGGGGCGTGTACGGACTCGCTCATAGGAAATAACGAGCAGACAATTTAAAGCTCCCTTCCAATGCCGCACCAGCCCCCATACAGGCCAATCAGCGATCGGTACCTTATAGCCCATTCATGCTAAACGGACTCTGACGCAAAAGAAGAATTTAGCAAAAAATGGAGGATTATATTTACAGTGCCTTGAAAAAGTATTCATACCCCTTGAAATTTCCCAACCAAAAAAACGTAAATGTATTTTATTGGGATTTTATGTGATGGACCAACACAAAGTGTCACATAATTGTGAAGTGGAAGGAAAAATTATAAATGATACAAATAAATATGTGAAAAGTGTGGGGGAGGGGCATTTGTATGGCGCCCCCCGGAGTCAATACTTTGTAGAACCCCCTTTCTCTACAAGTCTTTTTGGGGGTGTCTCTACCAGCTTTGCACATCTAGAGAGGGATATTTTTGCCAATGGCTCCCGCTGCTATCAATCTATCTAATGAGGACCAGAGACAGCGGCTGGAGCTGCTGGGATTGTTCTCGTCACTGGAACGATCGGGTTCAGGTAAGAAAAATGGGGGCTTTGGGGGGGGGGGGGCAGCTGCACCACAAAAGACAACTCCTTTTGAGTTTGAGACAATTTTTTCTGGGTCTGGACCCTGTCCGTTGCCCATGTTTGTAATATTAAGTTTCCCTTAAACTCTTGGTCTATTGCTGTTAACGTGGTTATAAACCTACTTACACCCCTTGTACCTACAGGTGATCCTATAATAAGGCTTCCCTGTAGGCCCTGTAAATAATATTTACCATATACGCTGGTGCCAACGTCATTGCGCACTGAAGAAAAAGCTCAATCGTGTCGTTTCTAAAGGGCCTGTGCCGTGACCGGCGGCTCCCGCGCTCCATGTGCGCGGGAGTGACGTCATCATCGCGGGCTCCGGTCAACCACAGCGCCGGAGCCCGCAAACTCGGAAATAACTTCAGGAGACATGTCACCGGCAACATCGGTGTACGGGGACCACTGCACCAGCTTCGATCTAAGGTAAGTATTTCATAATCTAGGATGGAGAAGGACCTGGAGGGGGTACCTCTGGGGGGATGTAGGATGGAGAAGGACCTGGGGGGAGGGGAACCTCTGGGGGGGTCTAGGATGGAGAAGGACCTGGGGGTCCTAGTAGATGATGGGCTCAGCAATGCCAAGCTGCTGCTAACAAAGCAAACAGAATATTGGCATTAAAAAGAGGATCAACTCCAGAGATAAAAGGATAATTCTCCCCTCTACAAGACTCTGGTCCGGCCGCACCTGGAGTATACTGTCCAGTTCTGGGCACCAGTCCTCAGGAAGGATGTACTGGAAATGGAGCGACTACAAAGAAGAGCAACAAAGCTAATAAAGGGGTCTGGAGGATATTAGTTATGAGGAAAGGTTGTGAGCTCTGAACTTATTCTCTCTGGAGAAGAGACGCCTGAGAGGGGATATGATTTCATTATATAAATACCGGACTGGTGACCCCCCAATATATAAATACCGGACTGGTGACCCCCCAATATATAAATACCGGACTGGTGACCCCCCAATATATAAATACCGGACTGGTGACCCCCCAATATATAAATACCGGACTGGTGACCCCACAATATATAAATACCGGACTGGTGACCCCACAATATATATATATATATATACCGGACTGGTGACCCCACAATATATAAATACCGGACTAGTGACCCCACAATATATATATATATACCGGACTGGTGACCCCACAATATATATATATATATATATATATATATACCGGACTGGTGACCCCACAATATATAAATACCGGACTGGTGACCCCACAATATATAAATACCGGAACTGGTGACCCCACAATATATAAATACCAGACTGGTGACCCCACAATATATAAATACCAGACTGGTGACCCCACAATATATAAATACCGGACTGGTGACCCCATAATATATAAATACCAGACTGGTGACCCCACAATAGGGAGAAAACTTTTCCACGGAAGGGAGTTTATCAAGACTCGTGGCAACTAATTAAAATTAGAAGAAAAGAGGTTTAACCTTAAACTACGTAGAGGGTTCTTTACTGTAAGAGCGGCAAGGATGTGGAATTCCACAGGGGATGGTCTCAGCGGGGGGGGGGGCATCGATAGTTTCACGAAACGATTAAACACCTGAACAACCGCAACATACAGGGATATACAATGTAATACTGACATATAATCACACACAGAGGTTGGACTTGATGAACTTGTGTCTTTTTTCAACCTCACCTACTATGTAACTATGTAATGAGCTAGTACGGCGATTCATACAAGCTCATTATGCCTTTGCCTTACAGGTTTTTTTTTGTTTTTATATGTGGTCACAACCATTTCTGAAATGATTCTGCAGCTGCAATATTTGCACTCTCTTTGGACCGTTGACATTACTGTATGTTGGTCTGTTACATAGTTAGTAAGGTTGAATAAAGACACCAGTCCATCCAGTTCAACTTGAGTGTCTACTTGTCCCTATCCCTGTAGATTGCACTCACATCGCTAGCTACCCTCAAGGAGCCCACAATCCCAGGTCCCCATTCATATACTAGGGGCCAATTTTGGACAGAAGCCAATTAACCTACCTGCATGTCTTTGGAGTGTGGGAGGAAACCGGAGTACCCGGAGGAAACCCACGCAGGCACAGGGAGAACATGCAAACTCCAGGCAGGTAGTGTCGTGGTTGGGATATGAACCAGCAACTCTTCTTTGTGCTAGGTGAGAGTGCTAACCAAAATGGTGAAACTCACCATTTTATTCTCCAGAGCAGGGATCTGCAATTAGCGGACCTCCAGCTGTTGCAGAACTACAATTCCCATGAGGCATAGCAAGACTCTTAGAGCCACAAGCATGACACCCAGAGGCAGAGGCATGATGGGACTTGTAGTTTAGCAAAAGCTGGAGGTCCGCTAATCGCATATCCCTGCTCTAGAGCAATGATGGGGAACCTTGGCACTCCAGATATTTTGGAACTACATTTCCCCTGATGCTCAACTACACTGCAGAGTGCCAGAGCATCATGGGAAATGTAGTTCCAAAACATCTGGTGTGCCAAGGTTCGCCAATCACTGCTGTAGGGCCTCTGCTTTAAAAACCATATATAATGTACTGAATGTTACATGTAAACAATAGTTTCTACATTAAAGCGGGAGTCCACCGGGACTCCGCGTTTTTTTTTTTTTTTTTTAAAAGCCAGCAGCTACAAATACTGCAGCTGCTGACTTTTAAAATAATGACACTTACCCGCCCAGCGCGCCCGCGATGTCGGCACCCGAAGCCGATCTCTCGATCGTCTCTCGGGTGCTCCCGCCGCCATCTTGGGTATGGGAATCAGGAAATGGAGCCTTTCGGCTTCATTTCCCGGTTCCCTACTGCGCATGCGCGAGTCGCGCGGCGCAATCAGGACGGTCCCCGCTGTCTCTGGGATCTGTGTGTTTCCCAGCAGGCAGCGGGGCACTTGCGGAAAGGGACGGGCACTTTCGGAAAGGGGCATAATCTACGCCCCCTTTCCGCAGAGAGCTATCCTGGAAGTGGGTGCAGATACCTGTACTGTACAGGTATCTGCACCCCCCTCCCCCCTGAAAGGTGCCAATTGTGGCGCCGGAGGGGGGGAGGGTTCCGATGAGCGGAAGGTCCACTTTAGGGTGGAGCTCTGCTTTAAACCTTGGTCACGTAGCATGTCGTCATCTTAGTAGTCGCACTCCAGCAAACTATTAGTGGCGTTCTTATGTGCAATTCCACCCGCTTGCTGCTTTCTGAAGGCCTCTCCTTTATACCATTAATACCACTGGGGTCACTTAGGGGATTGTAGATCTCACAGAGTACTACAATGCTGCACGATGACGCTCGCCTCGCCCGCATGCATGGCCTTGATGTGAGCGGTAGAACGTGATAAAACACATAGCGGGTCGATGTACACAATGTTCATTCTACGGATGTGACAAACACCGGCACAATCATAGCGACAACTACCCTCTTTCTGCTATTATGTGTAATTCCTTCATCATCAGAGCCATCTAGTGGCCATAATATGTATTTGTTTTCTGGGTAATACCTGCACATAAATAAAGGTTTCAGGAGGAGCGTGCGCCAAGGTTTCAATGAATTCAACTATATTTGCAAAGGGATATTTTGTAACATAAAGTGGCCATCCATCCAGGGACGGCCTGTCCATTAAGGGCGCACGGGCACCGCCCCCACTGTCCATTGCCGGCTCCCCTATCCATGCGTCCAGCCCCTTTCAGGACACCGGCGCATGGATTCCAATGCGGAGGGGCTATTTTTTTTTTTGAAGCACCGATTAGAGCCAGAATATATAGATACCCAGCATGTCATGCTTTAATCTCGCGTCTGCCTGTGGAATGGCGTCAAACTACGGTGCTTAAAATTCTCCATAGGCGACACTTTAAACGCCTTTACAGGTTACCAGTTCAGAGTGTCACAGGAGGTCTGGTGCTAGAATTATCGATCTCGCTCTGATGTTCACGACAATACTTCACACATGTGGTTCGATCGCCGTTTACATGCGGGAGTAACGTAGGCATTCGCATTTGCATGTAAGCACAGTGAGACGGGGGTGCTTAACTTTTTTTTTTTTTACTAACTTTATTACTATCACAAGTGATGAACAACATCCCTTGTGACAGCATGGGCCATGACAGGTCCCCAGGGACCCCAAATCTCTCCTCTGGCCTCCTATTCAGCTGATCAGACACAGATCGGTCTGATCGGCTGCTTACCTGGCTGCAGGTGGCCAGGTAAACAAAGGAGCGGAACCAGAAATGACAAACTATTTGTTGCTTCTGATTTCCAGGGTTACATAGAAAGGGGAACAACGTCAGTTCCTCTCTCTCTCTGCACAGGGCAGCCATCGCCGCTGGCTGCATCGCTCCCAGCCTCCGCAATGGGACCGGGGAGCCTGGGAGAGGCGGAGGTGGGACCCTTTTCCATCACCCGCAGAAGTGATTGAGTGGCCTCCGTGATGGGACCGGAGAGCCTGGGAGAGGCGGAGGCGGGATCCCTTTCCGCCACCCGCAGAAGTGATTGAGTGGCCTCCGCGATGGGATCAGAGAGCCTGGGAGAGGCGGAGGCGGGATCCCTTTCCGCCACCCGCAGAAGTGATTGAGTGGCCTCCGCGATGGGATCGGAGAGCCTGGGAGAGGCGGAGGCGGGATCCCTTTCCGCCACCCGCAGAAGTGATTGAGTGGCCTCCGCGATGGGATCGGAGAGAGCCTGGGAGAGGCGGAGGCGGGATCCCTTTCCGCCACCCGCAGAAGTGATTGAGTGGCCTCCACGATGGGATCAGAGAGAGCCTGGAAGAGGTTGAGACGGGGAGGTGGGACACCTTTCCGCCACCAGCAGGCATGATCGAGTGGCCTCCTCGATGGGACCGGAGAGCCTGGGAGAGGCGGAGGTGGGATCCCTTTCCGCCATCCGCAGAAGTGATCAAGTGGCCTCCGCGATGGGCCCGGAGAGCCTGGGAGAGGCGGAGGCGGGATGCCCTTCCACCACAGGACCGGAGAGCCTGTGAGAGGTGGAGGCGGGGAGGTGGGATCCCTTTCCACCACCAGCAGAAGTGATCGAGTGGCCTCCACGATGGGACCAGAGAACCTGGGAGAGGCGG
The DNA here is from genome assembly GCF_037356315.1 of Lithobates pipiens. Lineage (NCBI taxonomy): Eukaryota > Metazoa > Chordata > Amphibia > Anura > Ranidae > Lithobates > Lithobates pipiens. The sequence goes on from NW_027507789.1 coordinate 2,957,084, forward strand.
AGGCGGGACCCCCTTCCACCACAGGACCGGAGAGCCTGGGATGGTGACCCCTTTCCGCCACCCGCAGAAATGATCAAGTGGCTTCCATGATGGGACTGGAGAGCCTGGGAGAGGGAACCCCTTTCCGCCACTAGCAGTATTGATCGAGTGGCCTCTGTGATGGGACCAGAGAGCCTGGGAGAGGCGGGGAGGTGGGACCCCTCTGACAGAACACCGCTGCTTTTAAAATGCAACATCAAAACAGTCAGGCCTCTCCCAAAATCCTAAATTTCTCTATATAAGCTGAGTTTAGTGGTAAAAATAAGTGTGAAATGCGAGATTCCGGTGGGTGTAACAAGATGTCCGCTTACCGCCTTCTCACTGTATCCTTACTGTGGGCGACTGCGGGGTGTACCAAGATGGCTGTGATGGCGCAGTGACCGACAGCTCCTGATCGGAGCCCGCTCGTGCGTATTTCTGGGATTGGGCGCAGCGAGCTACCAGCACGCACCTCCCGATCTCGTGCCTGTGCAGTAATAATGCTGCGTGGCTCCAATTGTTAACTGGTTCCCGACCGGCTCACGCAGATGTACTGTGGCAGAATGTCTCTCCTGGGCAAAATCCGGTACGGGTACGTCCTTCCCCTTTTTAGCCACCAGAGAGCGTGCGTGCGCAGCACGGCAGGGGGATCGCGTGTATGAGCGTCAGCACTGGGATTTGTGGGTGTAAACACACAAATCCCTGTGCTGTCAGAGGAGAGGAGACATGTTGTTTGTTCCTAGTAAGTAGGAACTTCGATATGTCTCCTCCCCCAGTCAGTCCTATCCCCGTACAGTTAGAACACACTGAGGGAACACACATTTCACCCCTTGATCACCCCCTAGTGTTAACCCCTTCCCTGCCAGTGACATTTATACAGTAATCGGTGCATATTTATAGCATTGATCACTGTATAATTGTCAATGGTCCCAAAAAAACATGTCAAAAGTATCCGATCTGCCCGTCGCTCTACCGCTAAAAAAAATAAATAATTGCAGACCACTGCCATTACTAGTAAAAAAAAAATTAAATTAAATTTAAAAAATTTCATAAATCTATCCCCTATTTTGTAGACATGATAACTTTTGCGCAGACCAATCAATATACTCTTATTGTGATTTTTTAACCAAAAATACGTAGAAGAATACATATTTTTTTTTTTTTTTTTTTTTTTTATTGTTTCTTTTATTATTATCCCTGTAGAAAAGAGTGAAAATGGGAAAGATGGTTCCCCACCCACCCCCGGAGAGGGGTTGGGCTAGGGGGGTTTTGTACTAGAGAGACCCCGGATCTTGGCTGTGTTCCTCCTTTTCCTTGCTTTTTTTTTTTTTGTTTGTTTCAATGGATATCTCTTAAAAGGGGGAAGCCTGACTGGTACTTCCTGTATATTTTTAACAAGATTTATGTATCTGTTTGATGCTTTGTACTTATCTGCTTGTATTGTACCTTGGGGACTGTCTCCCCTTGTTTGGAGTTTAATAAAGTTATATTTGTAAAAAAAAAAAAAAAGAAGAATACATATCGGCCTAAACTGAATTTGGGGGATATTTATTATAGCAAAAAGTAAAAAATTGTGTTTTTGTTTTTTTTTCAAAACGGTCACTCTTTTTTTGCTTATAGCGCAAAAAGTAAAAAACCGCGGAGGTGATCAAATACCATCAAAAGAAAGCTCTATTCGTGTGTGTGGGGGGGGGGGGGGGAGGGAGGACACATTTCGTTTGGGTACAGCATTGCATGACTGCGCAATTGTCAGTTAAAGCGACGCAGCGCCAAATTGTAAAAAAAAGTGCTCTGGTCAGGAAGGGGGTAAAATCTTCAGGGGCTGAAGTGGTTAATTACAGGTTGCCATAGCAATTCTTCTAAAATGGCGTTGATTGCATCACTTTCGGTACCCAGATGCCCAAAGACTCCTGGAATCAATGGCATAGATATCCCAGGAGTCAATGGGCCGGGGCCGGGGGCTTAGTCCCCTAGGCAGCTGCAAACAGACGCTGCGGGAAGGACAACTAAAAATAAAATAAAATGTATTTTCTGCAGAAATGACAACACATCAGTTTCCAATTCACTCAGGATGCGCCATATAGCATGCATTTAATTTGTGCATTCGGCTCTTTGCCTGGAGTTCAGCTTTATCTTTGATGTGTAGATTGCAGCCGGTGCCAACACGCACTTAGCTACTCCTGACACATTGCTGGGGGACACATCGAAGATAAAAGAAGAACTACATGAGGCCCCCGAGCCACTGGTCAGAGGACATTCTTCTGCTGAAACTCACCAGCAAATTTCTTGTGACTTTCATAATCCTGGGAGCAAGGAACTGGGAAGAACTTGTGTTTTATGGCTTCCTGCTGAGGGGCTAAGACCTCCATCCCGTCTCCAGGATATTCCCACAGGAAGAAAAAGAAGCATACGGCCAGAAGTGAAAACAGCGCCCCCCAGAGGACGCGACTTCTCCATGATGTTCTATGAGCTCTACTCTTCTTACTCCTGCAAGGAAAAAATAAACAACATAATTATAGAAGAAGGGCAAATATGGGGGGGACAGGGTGAGAAGGGGCGAATGTGGGGGGGCAGGGTGAGAAGGGTGAATGTGGGGGGGACAGGGTGAGAATCGTGAATGTGGAGGGGGGCAGGGTGAGAAGGGTGAATGTGGGGGGACAGGGTGAGAAGGATGAATGTGGGGGGGACAGGTTAGGAAGAGCGAATGTGGGGGGGACAGGTTAGGAAGAGCGAATGTGGGGGGGAAAGGATGAGAAGAGCGATTGTGGGGGGGACCGGGTAAGAAGGGCGATTGTGGGGGGACAGGGTGGGAAGGGTGAATGTGGGAGGACAGGGTGGGAAGGGTGAATGTGGGGGACAGGGTGAGAAGGGTGAATGTGGGGGGGACAGGGTGAGAAGGGTGAATGTGGGGGGGACAGGGTGAGTAGGGTGAATGTGGGGGGGACAGGGTGAGTAGGGTGAATGTGGGGGGGGGCAGGGTGAGAAGCGTGAATTTGGGGGGGCAGGGTGAGAAGGGTGAATGTGGGGGGGACAGGGTGAGAAGGGTGAATGTGGGGGGGACAGGGTGAGAAGGATGAATGTGGGGGGGACAGGGTGAGAAGGATGAATGTGGGGGGGACAGGGTGAGAAGGATGAATGTGGGGGGGACAGGGTGAGAAGGATGAATGTGGGGGGGACAGGGTGAGAAGGATGAATGTGGGGGGGACAGGGTGAGAAGGATGAATGTGGGGGGGACAGGGTGAGAAGGATGAATGTGGGGGGGACAGGTTAGGAAGAGCGAATGTGGGGGGGGACAGGGTGAGAAGAGCGAATGTGGGGGGGGACAGGGTGAGAAGAGCGAATGTGGGGGGGGAGGGTGAGAAGAGCGAATGTGGGGGGGGAGGGTGAGAAGAGCGATTGTGGGGGGGACCGGGTAAGAAGGGCGATTGTGGGGGGGACCGGGTAAGAAGGGCGATTGTGGGGGGGACCGGGTAAGAAGGGCGATTGTGGGGGGGACCGGGTAAGAAGGGCGATTGTGGGGGGGACCGGGTAAGAAGGGCGATTGTGGGGGGGACCGGGTAAGAAGGGCGATTGTGGGGGGACAGGGTAAGAAGGGCGATTGTGGGGGGACAGGGTGGGAAGGGTGAATGTGGGGGGACAGGGTGAGAAGGGTGAATGTGGGGGGGACAGGGTGAGAAGGGTGAATGTGGGGGGGACAGGGTGAGAAGGGTGAATGTGGGGGGGACAGGGTGAGAAGGGTGAATGTGGGGGGGACAGGGTGAGAAGGGTGAATGTGGGGGGGACAGGGTGAGAAGGGTGAATGCGGGGGGGACAGGGTGAGAAGGGTGAATGTGGGGGGGACAGGGTGAGAAGGGTGAATGTGGGGGGGACAGGGTGAGAAGGGTCAATGTGGGGGGACAGGGTGAGAAGGTTGAATGTGGGGGACAGGGTGAGAAGGGCGATTGTGGGGGGACAGGGTGAGCAGGGCAAATGTGGGAGTACAGGGTGGGAAGGGTGAATGTGCGGGACAGGGTAAGAAGGGAAATTGTGGGGGGACAGGGTAAGAAGGGCAATTGTGGGGGGACAGGGTAAGAAGGGCAATTGTGGGGGGACAGGGTAAGAAGGGCAATTGTGGGGGGACAGGGTAAGAAGGGCAATTGTGGGGGGACAGGGTAAGAAGGGCAATTGTGGGGGGACAGGGTAAGAAGGGTGAATGTGGGGGGAAAATATGAGGGTACAGAGGAGTGAGGGGGATAAATGTGAAGAAGGGCAGGAGTAAATATTGGGGTACAGTAAGTGAGGAGCGGGTATACGTGGGGTGTACAGGGTAAGACTATATATGGGGAGTGCAGAAGGTGGGAAGAGAGTATATTGGGTTAGAGGAAGTACAGAGGGTGAGAAGGGGGTTATTAGGGGTACAGAGGGTGAGAAGGGGGACATTGGGGGGTACAGAAGGTGAGAAGGGGGATATTGGGGGTACAGGGGCTGAGAAGGGGGGTATTGGGGTACAGAGGGTGAGAAAGATGATATTGGGGGGTACAGAGGATGAGATGGGGGGTACAGAGGGTGAGAAGGGGATATTGGGGGTACAGAGGGTGAAAAGGATGATATTGGGGGGTACAGAGGGTGAAAAGGATGATATTGGGGGGTACAGAGGGTGAGAAGGGGGATATTGGGGGGTACAGGGGCTGAGCGGGGGGATATTGGGGGTATAGGTGAGAAGATGGATATTGGGGGGCACACAGGGTGATAAGGGGGGTATTGGGGGGTACAGAGGGTGAGAAGGGGGGTATTGGGGGGTACAGGGGCTGAGCAAGGGGATATTGGGGGGTATAGAGGGTGAGAAGGGGGTATTGGGGGTACAGGGGCTGAGAAGCAGGATATTGGGGGGTACAGAGGCTGAGAAGGGGGATATTGGGGGTACAGAGGCTGAGAAGGGGGATATTGGGGGTACAGAGGGTGAGAAGGGGGATATTGGGGGGTACATGGGGCTGAGTGGGGGGATATTGGGGGGTATAGGTGAGAAGAGGGATATTGGGGGGTACAGAGGGTGAGAAGGGGGGTATTGGGGGGTACAGGGGGTGAGAAGGGGGGTATAGGGGCTGAGCAGGGGGATATTGGGGGGTACAGAGGGTGAGAAGGGGGATATTGGGGGGGTACAGAGGGTGAGAAGGGGGATATTGGGGGTACAGAGGGTGAGAAGGGGGATATTGGGGGTACAGAGGGTGAGAAGGGGGATATTGGGGGGTACATGGGGCTGAGCGGGGGGATATTGGGGGGTACAGAGGGTGAGAAGGGGGGTATTGGGGGGTACAGGTGGTGAGAAGGGGGGTATTGGGGGTATAGGGGCTGAGCAGGGGGATATTGGGGGGTACAGAGGGTGAGAAGGGGGATATTGGTGGGTACAGAGGGTGAGAAGGGGGATATTGGGGGTACAGAGGATTAGAAGGGGGATATTGGGGGGTACAGAGGGTGAGGAGGATATTTGGGGGTACAGAGGGTGAGAAGGGGGATATTGGTGGGTACAGAGGGTGAGCAGGGGGATATGGGGGGTACAGAGGATTAGAAGGGGGATATTGGGGGGTACAGAGGGTGAGGAGGATATTTGAGGGTACAGAGGGTGAGAAGGGGGACATTGGGGAGGTATAGAGGGTAAATGTGGAATGGGGAGATGAGAGTGGTACATAGAGAGGTATGGGGGGGGTCACAGGGGTAGATATGGGGGTACGGGGAGAGGTGACAGGTGATAATATCACCCATTTGTCTCCTCACTCTCCCGCCATGCTGTCACAGCAGCTGTCACGCTGCACTTATTAAGACAGCCCCGGCTGTGAGTGACACCCCCTCTCCTCACCCCGGTCTTCCGCCCGCCGTCCTCCGGTTAGGCCCCGCTGGATCCCCGTTCTCTCCCGGTACTCGAGCCTGGCGCCGGCTCCTGGTTGCCATAGTGACAGCTCACTGGACTCCGAGGATGCACGTGGAGATCGTAGATTGGCTGGGCCCGCGCGGACAAGCCTGAGCAATCGATCCCGGAGGAGCTGCAATCATGATGAAGGGGTGAGAGATGCCCGAAGCTCCTGACTGCCTGACACTATGCGCCCCCCCCGGGGGTAATCATTGGGGTATCAGAGAGCAGACATAACAGAGTTGTATCTGCCCCTTGGGGTAATCATAGGGGTGCAGACATTACAATACAGAATAATCCACCCCCTGGGGTGTCCGAGAGCATGCATAGCATGGCTTATGTACCCTTGGGGGTATCATAGGGGTATTAGAGTGATACATAACATAGGATTATTTACCCTCTGGGGGTATATCGTAGGGGTATCAGAGAGCATGCATAGCATAGGATTATTTACCCCCTGTGGGTATCAGGGGTGCAGATTTAACATGACAATTATTATTTTGCTACATTTGAATATAATCAGATTGCTGCATTTTTTTCTCATGCTATCCTTGCCCGGGTGTCGGAGATTTATTTCCTGACAATAAAAGACGTCTCAGAGCTCCGCGGATAATTATATACCACATACTATACTATACTATATTTACTATACTATAATTACTATACTATAGCATACTGTGGAGTTCTAGTGGCCAGTGTGGGGGAATGTACACCGACTTATTGCATCATTCTAAAAAAACAACCCTGTTATGAAGTGTGTGTAACAAAGACATTTCTTTTTTCCTCTCTTTGGATGGAGTTTGGAAGAGTCGGAACGGGTCTTCGCCAGTATTGTAGATGGACAGGAAGTGATGGGAAATCCAAAACTTTACAGTTGTCACTAAAACAGGAAATCACTCATTGAAACTTAGGAAGAAGGCATTTCCTGTCTGTTTGAAGAGCTATCCCTTTACTTCCTGTTGTGTCCCTGAGAAAGGAAGTGAGGTGAAAATTCACTTTGTGTGAAACTTCGCAGGTCCATAAAGACATGGATGAGTGAGTTTGGGGTGGAGGAACTTGACTGGCCAGCACAGAGTCCTGACCTCAACCCGATAGAACACCTTTGGGAAGAATTAGAGCGGAGATTAGGAGCCAGGCCTTCCCGTCCAACATCAGTGCCTGACCTCACAAATGCTCTTCTGGAAGAATGATCAAACATTCCCATAGACACCCTCCTAAACCTTGTGAATGGCCTTCCCAGAAGAGGTGAAGCTGTTATAGCTGCAAAGGGCCAACTCAATATTGAACCCTATGGACTAAGACTGGGATGCCATTAAAGTTCATGTGTGTGTAAAGGCAGGCGTCCCAATACTTTTGGGAATATAGTGTATATTATACCCTTGGGATCCCTGTAGAAGTTGGAAATCACTATATAGGCACCGCTACTACAGTGATATCCACTAGCTTCCAGGTCCTTTACCCAAAAGCTGCCCTGTGGCATTGTGAACACAAGAGGTTGTCCACTGGGCATGGGTGTCATTCTGAGATTATTTAGCATTTTCTCAAAGGACGCAAAGTATTCTCTGATTGGACAGGGTGGAGAGACAGGACTGTGATGTCACACTCTCCACCTTGTCCAGTCAGGGAACACTGTGCTTTCATTGAGAAAATGCTAAATAATCTTTGAATGGTGCCTGTGCCCAGCAGCTGACCTCCTGTGTTCACAATGCAGCAGGGTAGCCAATCAGGGAGGGACCTGGAAGCTAGTGGAGATCACAGGAGTAGTAGTGTCTATACCAGTGATGGGGAACCTCTGCACCCCAGGTGTTTTGGAACTACATTTCCCATGATGTTCAAATACACTGCAGAGTGCATGAGAATCGTGGGAAATGTAGTTCCAAAACATCTGGGGTGCCGAGGTTCCCCATCACTGGTCTATACAGTGATTTGTTCCCAACTTCTAGAGGAGCCTCTCTCAACCTTTTCAACACAGAGATACTTGGAATAACTTTCTGGTCTCAGGGAACCCCGGCTATAAATGACCATATCTACAACTCATGATACATTACTGTGATGGTTAGTGGGAAGAATGCTCCTATCACGTGTGGCCATTTGGAGGAATCCCCCCCCCCCCCCCCCTTACAGATAGCTAAAAAGATCAGTGGTGTCAGTCTGAGAGGCAGAAATTGCTCAAGGAACCCCCAACAACCTCCAGAGGAACCCTAGGGTTCCATGAAACCCTGGTTGAGAATGGCTGGCTGTTCTATCGTTGGGCTTCATCAAATGTTAGGTCAACCAGCCCCAGCACAAGGAACACCCAGCAACCTCTGGAGGAACCTAGGGATGGGTTCCGTGAAACCCTGGTTGAGAATAACTGTTCAATTGTTGGGCTCCATCAAATGGGTGGTCAACCAGCCCCAGCACAAGGAACCCCTAGTAATGTCTGGAAGAACCCTAGGCTGAGAAACCCTGGTTGAGAATGGTTGTTCTATTGTTGGGCTCCATCAAATGGGTGGTCAATCAGCCCCAGCACAAGGAACCCCTACCAACCTCTGGAGGAACCCTAGGGTTCAGTGAAACCCTGCTTGAGAATAACTGTTCTATTGTTGGGCTCCATCAAATTGGTGGTCAATCAGCCCCAGCACAAGGAACCCCTAGCAACCCCTGGAGGAACCCTAGGGTTCTGTAAAACCCTGGTTGAGAATAACTGTTCTATTGTTGGGCTCCATCAAATGGGTGGTCAATCAGCCCCAGCTCAAGGAACCCCTAGTAATGTCTGGAAGAACCCTAGGCTGAGAAACCCTGGTTGAGAATGGTTGTTCTATTGTTGGGCTCCATCAAATGGGAGATCAATCAGCCCCAGCACAAGGAACCCCTAGCAACCTCTGGAGGAACCCTAAGGTTCCGTAAAACCCTGGTTGAGAATAACTGTTCTATTGTTGGGCTCCATTAAATGGTAGGTCAATCAGTCCCAGCACAAGGAACTCCTAGTAACCTCTGGAGGAACACTAGGCTGAGCAACCCCAGTTCTCGAGGGATCCCACAGGTATGGTATGTAGTTACTTTGATCTAAGCTGAATCATTATAACTATGTAAAAATAGCTGGAATTCGGCTTTAATCATTCTCTACTCCATCCAAAACTAGAAAAAAAAATGGTATCAAAATGTAAATATATTTTTGTTTAGTGACTCTTTTGCAATTCTGCAGGCGGCAGGAAACGAAGGACGGGGGGCTCAGCCCAGAAAGAGTATCCTTTACAAGAACTTTGGTTCACCTCGATCTGAAAGGGGCTCCCCCAAAGGTGTCCTACCTTGCAGAGGTAAGCATTGTCACCATTTCATGTACTGCTTTTTCATTACACCTCGATATGGCACCCGCAAAACCAGATTTGCAGGATTCAGCTTGGCAATTGTGATATTTTCTATTTGGCTTGTCAGCAACATTACCTGCTAAAGTATTTTTTTAGGACAGAAACCAAAATGAATAAAGCATACCAGGTTAGCTATATCTCTAAAGCAGCCCCTTAGATGCCTCGATTTTCTTTCCCTCCATCACGGGTGGATGTAAAGAAAATCGCTTGATTTCCCCCATCAGCACAGTCATCGTTGATAGGGGAATCCCTCCCACTGCACTATTGTGTTCTACCAGAGGAGAGCTTTCCCTGACGGCAGAACACAATGATCACCGCAGGCAACTATACCCACCGTCAGAGATCACGTGCAAAAAATCTGAAAGGCTGGTTGTACCCAAGTCGATTGATGGAATGAATTTCATACAATCAGCCTGCCCATACATGGATCAAGTATCGGTCAGTCTCTTCTGAACTGGTCGAATTTCGATCCATGTATGGCCGGCTTCACATTTAAGAGCTGAACTCCAGACACAGATAAAAACACAATGAATGTATGTTATGGTACCCCCTGTCTGATGAAGAGGGCCCACCGGAAGCGCAGGGTCTAATGGCTAGTTTACATGGGTGGCCGATCACCCACTCAAACATAGTTATGCAACCGCTCAGAGCTGTACCCGTGCTGCGAGCTTGATGCTAAATGGCATGTTGTATTTGGCAGCTCGTACCACTCGTGATCGCAGCCAGTTGAAGTGCATAGTGCCGAGCTTTAATCACGTGCAATTCACACGGTTGTAGCCCCACCAAGGGGTTACTGGATAAAAGAACTAGATTGCGGAGACTGTTCACAAGAGAGCAGTCAGGGCCAAGCAAGGGTGGAGGCAGGCGAGAGAGTAGTCAGGTACAAGCAGAGGTCAAGGCAGGCAAAAGACAAGAAGTTAGTCAGGTGCAAGCTGATGTGCAGGCAGGCAAGAGAGTAGTCAATTACACACAAGGGTGGAGGCAGGCCAGAGAGCAGTCAGGTACAAGGAGGGTTCATGGCAGGCAAGCAATTAGGTCCAAGTAGGGGTCAAGGCAGGCAAGAGAGTAGCCAGGTACAAGCAGGGGTCAAGGCAGGAAAGAGAGTAATAAATAATAATAATAATAATACATTTTATTTATAATGCACTTTCCATCAAAAGACCTCAAAGTGCTACATAATTACAATAAAAACAAACAAACCGCTTAATTTACAAAACATTTGCTAAAAAGAAAAGTAGTCAGGTACAGGCAGGGAAGAAAGCAGGCAAGTGAGCAGTCAGGTACAAGCAGGGGTCAAGTTGGGCAAGACAGTAGTAAGGTACAAGCAGGGGTCAAGTCAGGCAAGACAGTAGTCAGGTACAAGCAGGGGTCAAGGCAGGCAAAAGACAAGAAGTTAGTTGTAAGCTGGTGTCCAGGCACGCAAGAGAGTAGTCAATTACACACAAGGGTGGAGGCAGGCCAGAGAGCAGTCAGGTACAAGGAGGGTTCATGGCAGGCAAGCAATTAGTCAGGTCCAAGTAGGGGTCAAGGCAGGCAAGAGAGTAGCCAGGTACAAGCAGGGGTCAAGGCAGGAAAGAGAGTAGTCAGGTACAGGCAGGGGAGAAAGCAGGCAAGTGAGCAGTCAGGTACAAGTCAGGTACAAGCAGGGGTCAAGTTGGGCAAGACAGTAGTAAGGTACAAGCAGGGGTCAAGGCAGGCAAAAGACAAGAGGTTAGTCAGGTGCAAGCAGGTGTCCGGGCAGGCAAGAGGGCAGTCAGATACAAGTAGGGTCCAAGCAGGCAAGGGAGTAGTCAGGTACAAGCAGGGGTCATTGCAGTCAAGAGAGCAGCAGGTACAAGCAGGGTTCATGGCAGGCAAGAGATTAGTCAGGTCTAGGTAAGGGTCAAGAAAGACGGGAGTATTCAGGTACAAGCAGGGGTGGAGGCAGGCAACAGACAAGAGGGTAGTGAAGTACAAGCAGGGGTCAAGTCAGGCAACAGACAAGAGGTTAGTCAGGTGCAAGCAGGTGTCCAGGAAGGCAAGAGAGCAGTCAGATACAAGCAGGGGTCCAGGCAAGAGAGTAGTCAGGTACAAGCAGAGGTCATTGCAGGCAAGGGATTAGTCAGGTCTAGGCAGGGATCAAGACAGAGAAGAGAGTAGTCAGGTCCAGCAGGGGTGGAGGCAGCAAAGCTCCATTTTTTTTCTTTTAACCTGCGGATATAATTTCTTCTCCAGGTCTTTCCTCTGTTTTCTTGTCTTGGAGCAAACGGTCTGCTGATTGAGTATGAAGACACCTTTCCGTATTATGGAGAGCTCCACCCACTGCGGGCAGCACACGCTTACAGGTATGTCTGGTGAAAAGACCTCCACCCCCATTATATCCCGAGCCACAGAGGGATTTTATTAGGTCCCCCTTGCTAGTAGTGGGTTGGATCCCCTTTTGCCTTCATTCTTGGTGGTGTAGATACAACAAGGTGTTGGAAACGTTCCTCAGAGATTTTGCTCCATAGTGACCTGATAACTTCACACAGTTGCTGCAGATTTGTCGGCTGCACGTCCATGATGCCAATCTCCCATTCCACCACATCCCAAAGGTGCTCTACTGGATGAGATGTGGTGAGTGTGGAGGCCATTGGAGGACAGGGACCTCATTGTCCAGTGGTGAGATGATTGGAGCTTTGTGACATGGGGCATTATCCTGCTGGAAGGAGCCATCAGAAGATGGGGACACCCCATCCCCCACACCATTACACCCCCACCACCAGCCTGAACCGGTGATACCCCATCCCCCGCACCATTACACCCCCACCACCAGCCTGAACCGGTGATATCCCATCCCCCACACCATTACACCCCCACCACCAGCCTGAACCGGTGATATCCCATCCCCCCACACCATTACACCCCCACCACCAGCCTGAACCGGTGATACCCCATCCCCCACACCATTACACCCCCACCACCAGCCTGAACCGGTGATACCCCATCCCCCACACCATTACACCCCCACCACCAGCCTGAACCGGTGATACCCCATCCCCCACACCATTACACCCCCCACCACCAGCCTGAACCGGGGATATCCCATCCCCCACACCATTACACCCCCACCACCAGCCTGAACCGGTGATATCCCATCCCCCCACCATTACACCCCCCACCACCAGCCTGATCCGGTGATATCCCATCCCCCACACCATTACACCCCCACCACCAGCCGAAACCGGTGATACCCTATCCCCCACAACATTACACCCCCACCACCAGCCTGAACCGGTGATATCCCATCCCCCACACCATTACACCCCCACCACCAGCCGAAACCGGTGATACCCTATCCCCCACAACATTACACCCCCACCACCAGCCTGAACCGGTGATATCCCATCCCCCCACCATTACACCCCCCACCACCAGCCTGATCCGGTGATATCCCATCCCCCACACCATTACACCCCCACCACCAGCCGAAACCGGTGATACCCTATCCCCCACAACATTACACCCCCACCACCAGCCTGAACCGGTGATACCCCATCCCCCGTACCATTACACCCCCCACCACCAGCCCGAACCGGTGATATCCCATCCCCCGTACCATTACACCCCCACCACCAGCCTGAACCGGTGATACCCCATCCCCCACACCATTACACCCCCACCACCAGCCTGAACCGGTGATACCCCATCCCCCGCACCATTACACCCCCACCACCAGCCTGAACCAGTGATATCCCATCCCCCGCACCATTACACCCCCACCACCAGCCTGAACCAGTGATACCCCATCCCCCCCACCATTACACCCCCACCACCAGCCTGAACCAGTGATATCCCATCCCCCGCACCATTACACCCCCACCACCAGCCTGAACCAGTGATACCCCATCCCCCCCACCATTACACCCCCACCACCAGCCTGAACCAGTGATACCCCATCCCCCACACCATTACACCCCCATCACCAGCCCGAACCGGTGATATCCCATCCCCCGCACCATTACACCCCCACCACCAGCCTGAACCGGTGATACCCCATCCCCCACACCATTACACCCCCACCACCAGCCTGAACCAGTGATACCCCATCCCCCCCACCATTACACCCCCACCACCAGCCTGAACCAGTGATACCCCATCCCCCACACCATTACACCCCCACCACCAGCCTGAACCAGTGATACCCCATCCCCCCCACCATTACACCCCCCACCACCAGCCCGAACCGGTGATATCCCATCCCCCGCACCATTACACCCCCACCACCAGCCTGAACCGGTGATACCCCATCCCCCACACCATTACACCCCCACCACCAGCCTGAACCGGTGATACCCCATCCCCCACACCATTACACCCCCACCACCAGCCTGAACCAGTGATATCCCATCCCCCACACCATTACACCCCCACCACCAGCCTGAACCGGTGATATCCCATCCCCCACACCATTACACCCCCACCACCAGCCTGAATAGGTGATACCCCCACACCATTACACCCCCACCACCAGCCTGAACCGGTGATATCCCATCCCCCACACCATTACACCCCCACCACCAGCCTGAACCCGTGATATCCCATCCCCCGCACCATTACACCCCCACCACCAGCCTGAACCGGTGATACCCCATCCCCCACACCATTACATCCCCACCACCAGCCTGAACCGGTGATACCCCATCCCCCGCACCATTACACCCCCACCACCAGCCTGAACCGGTGATATCCCATCCCCTACACCATTACACCCCCACCACCAGCCTGAACCGGTGATACCCCATCCCCCCCACCATTACACCCCCACCACCAGCCTGAACCGGTGATACCCCATCCCCCGCACCATTACACCCCCACCACCAGCCTGAACCGGTGATATCCCATCCCCCGCACCATTACACCCCCACCACCAGCCTGAACCGGTGATATCCCATCCCCTACACCATTACACCCCCACCACCAGCCTGAACCGGTGATACCCCATCCCCCCCACCATTACACCCCCACCACCAGCCTGAACCGGTGATACCCCATCCCCCCCACCATTACACCCCCACCACCAGCCTGAACCGGTGATACCCCATCCCCCACACCATTACACCCCCACCACCAGCCTGAACCGGTGATACCCCATCCCCCCACACCATTACACCCCCACCACCAGCCTGAACCGGTGATACCCCATCCCCCACACCATTACATCCCCACCACCAGCCTGAACCGGTGATATCCCATCCCCCACACCATTACACCCCCACCACCAGCCTGAACCGGTGATACCCCATCCCCCGTACCATTACACCCCCACCACCAGCCTGAACCGGTGATACCCCTTCCCCCACACCATTACACCCCCACCACCAGCCTGAACCGGTGATACCCCATCCCCCACACCATTACACCCCCACCACCAGCCTGAACCGGTGATATCCCATCCCCCACACCATTACACCCCCACCACCAGCCTGAACCGGTGATACCCCATCCCCCACACCATTACACCCCCACCACCAGCCGAAACTGGTGATATCCCATCCCCCACACCATTACACCCTCACCACCAGCCTGAATAGGTGATACCCCCACACCATTACACCCCCCACCACCAGCCCAAACCGGTGATACCCCATCCCCCCCACACCATTACACCCCCCACCACCAGCCTGAACAGGTGATACCCCATCCCCCACACCATTACACCCCCACCACCAGCCTGAATAGGTGATACCCCATCCCCCCCACACCATTACACCCCCACCACCAGCCTGAACAGGTGATACCCCATCCCCCACACCATTACACCCCCACCACCAGCCTGAACCAGTGATACCCCATCCCCCACACCATTACACCCCCACCACCAGCCTGAACCGGTGATACCCCATCCCCCACACCATTACACCCCCACCACCAGCCTGAACCGGTGATACCCCATCCCCCGTACCATTACACCCCCACCACCAGCCTGAACCGGTGATACCCCATCCCCCACACCATTACACCCCCACCACCAGCCTGAACTGGTGATATCCCATCCCCCACACCATTACACCCTCACCACCAGCCTGAATAGGTGATACCCCCACACCATTACACCCCCACCACCAGCCCAAACCAGTGATACCCCATCCCCCCCACACCATTACACCCCCCACCACCAGCCTGAACAGGTGATACCCCCACACCATTACACCCCCACCACCAGCCCAAACCGGTGATACCCCATCCCCCCCACACCATTACACCCCCCACCACCAGCCTGAACAGGTGATACCCCCACACCATTACACCCCCACCACCAGACTGAACCGGTGATATCCCATCCCCCACACCATTACACCCCCACCACCAGCCTGAACCCGTGATATCCCATCCCCCACACCATTACACCCCCACCACCAGCCTGAACCGGTGATATCCCATCCCCCGCACCATTACACCCCCACCACCAGCCTGAACCGGTGATATCCCATCCCCCACACCATTACACCCCCACCACCAGCCTGAACCGGTGATACCCCATCCCCCGTACCATTACACCCCCACCACCAGCCTGAACCGGTGATACCCCATCCCCCACACCATTACACCCCCACCACCAGCCTGAACCGGTGATATCCCATCCCCCACACCATTACACCCCCACCACCAGCCGAAACCGGTGATATCCCATCCCCCACACCATTACACCCCCACCACCAGCCTGAATAGGTGATACCCCCACACCATTACACCCCCCACCACCAGCCCAAACCGGTGATACCCCATCCCCCCCACACCATTACACCCCCACCACCAGCCTGAACAGGTGATACCCCCACACCATTACACCCCCCACCACCAGCCCAAACCGGTGATACCCCATCCCCCCCACACCATTACACCCCCCACCACCAGCCTGAACAGGTGATACCCCCACACCATTACACCCCCACCACCAGCCTGAATAGGTGATACCCCCACACCATTACACACCCCACCTCCAGCCCAAACCGGTGATACCCCATCCCCCCCACACCATTACACCCCCACCACCAGCCTGAACAGGTGATACCCCATCCCCCACACCATTACACCCCCACCACCAGCCTGAACAGGTGATACCCCATCCCCCACACCATTACACCCCCACCACCAGCCTGAACCGGTGATACCCCATCCCCCACACCATTACACCCCCCACCACCAGCCTGAACCGGTGATATCCCATCCCCCACACCATTACACCCCCACCACCAGCCTGAACCGGTGATACCCCATCCCCCGTACCATTACACCCCCACCACCAGCCTGAACCGGTGATACCCCATCCCCCACACCATTACACCCCCACCACCAGCCTGAACCGGTGATATCCCATCCCCCACACCATTACACCCCCACCACCAGCCGAAACCGGTGATATCCCATCCCCCACACCATTACACCCCCACCACCAGCCTGAATAGGTGATACCCCCACACCATTACACCCCCCACCACCAGCCCAAACCGGTGATACCCCATCCCCCCCACACCATTACACCCCCCACCACCAGCCTGAACAGGTGATACCCCCACACCATTACACCCCCACCACCAGCCTGAATAGGTGATACCCCCACACCATTACACACCCCACCTCCAGCCCAAACCGGTGATACCCCATCCCCCCCACACCATTACACCCCCACCACCAGCCTGAACAGGTGATACCCCATCCCCCACACCATTACACCCCCACCACCAGCCTGAACAGGTGATACCCCATCCCCCACACCATTACACCCCCACCACCAGCCTGAACCGGTGATATCCCATCCCCCACACCATTACACCCCCACCACCAGCCTGAACCGGTGATATCCCATCCCCCCACCATTACACCCCCACCACCAGCCTGAACCGGTGATATAAGGCAGGATGGATCCATGAGCCAAGTTCTGACCCCACCATATTCTGTATACCTTTGGGTATAATGAGAGGTTATTGGAGTTCCTGTTGTCTTTCTATTACCTGGAACCAGTCTGCTGCATTAATTGACATTTTTAGTATTTGCCCATCACAAATATCCAATAGCACTCGGTCTGTGTGATTTCAATTGTCCGATGTTCTTGTGTCCCATCAGCCCCCAGGAGATCCGAGAGATACTGCGGTTGACCCAGCTCCACAGCCTCGAGGTTATTCCATTAATACAAACGTTCGGACACATGGAGGTAAGGCGGGAGAAAGGCTCCATAGCCAGGAATATCCCGATCAGGAGGAGGATGATGATGATGATGATGATGATGACATTTGGGATATCTATTTGCAGTTCGTCTTGAAACACAAAGAGTTCTCTCACCTGCGGGAGGTGCCCACCTACCCCAACAGCCTGAACCCCCACAAGGAGGAATCTCTCCGACTCCTGCAGCTCATGATAGGACAAGTCATGGAGCTCCACCCTGCAGTTCGGTGGTTTCACATCGGCTCTGATGAGGTATGAGAACAGACCCGAGAGGACGCGGTGGGTGGTTGTTGTGTTCTCCTCCTGTGTTTGTAAGGCTTCATTTAGACATGCGATTGGGGGGGGCAGCAAAAATGCACGGTCGAGGGCGTGTTTTTGCCCATCGCCAACCACCCCCTCTTAAAGCAGATCTCCCCCCCCCCTCCCTCCCTTCAATGGACCTAGCTTACAACTAGACCCCCCCCCCATAGTTTTTTAGTTTTTGAAGATTAAAGCGGGAGTCCGCCTTTTTTTTTTTTTTTTTTTAAAGCCAGCAGCTACAAATACTGCAGCTGCTGACTTTTAAAATAGTGACACTTACCCGCCCAGCGCGCCGGCGATGTCGGCACCCGAAGCCGATCTCTCGATCGTCACTCGGGTGCTGCCGCCGCCATCTTGGGTATGGGAATCAGGAAGTGGAGCCTTTCGGCTTCATTTCCCGGTTCCCTACTGCGCATGCGCGAGTCGTGCTGCGCAATAAGGGCGGTCCCCGCTGCCTCTGGGATCTGTGTGTTTCCCAGCAGGCAGCGGGGCACTTTCGGAAAGGGGCGTAGATCTACGCCCCTTTCCGCAGAGAGCTATCCCGGGAGTGGGTGCAGTTACCTGGATTATCCAGGTAACTGCACCCCCCTCCCCCCTGAAAGGTGCCAATTGTGGCGCCGGAGGGGGGGAGGGTTCCAATGAGCGGAAGGTCCACTTTAGGGTGGACCTCCGCTTTAAGTTTATGTCAAGAACCAAAAACCAGGCATAGACAGAAAATGCAGTTAAAAATTTTAATGTAACCTTTTAATGTAATAGCATGGGGCTTGCAGGACTTCTTTGTTCCATCCCGTAAGCGCACCACCCCAGTGTGAGAGCACTCGGGCTTACACACTGGGGAGGCATGAGAGGCACTTTTCAAGCGCTAAAATTCCTGAAAAGTGTCTCAGTGTGAAAGGGGCCTTAAAGTAGTGCAGCACTGGATAGTAAAAAAAATGCCCTGGTCATGAAGGGGGTAAAACATCCCGGAGGTCAGGTTTTTTTAAATTTTATTTTTTATTTTTTGGAAAAGCCCGTGAAACGCACCCAAAAACTCCACCTGGTGCCAAAAAAAGTGCACACACATAAAGAGTGACAAAATTTGCAACAGGTGTACTATTTCCTCGTTTCTACTGAGCTGTTCGGTTCTGGTTGGTTCAGTACGCTATTTTAAGGGTTTCCATTATGAAAGCGGCCCATACAACCGAAACCATACCGCGCCATTCAAGGTCCTGCTTCAGATGTGGGGCCATAGAAAATGGTACGGTACGGTTTGGGCGGAGCTACTGGCATCACAGGATTGCATCGCTTCCTCACAGCCTGTCAATAGCCTCTGAAGCACGATCCGAACTCCTATCGGATTTCAGAGGAAAGGGAGATTTAGATAATAAATAATTGAATAATTTTAATCAAGTGATAAAATGGGTCATATGATTTATTAATTGCCACTTGCTCTAAGCTGCGGCAGGGACCCTGCAGGCTCCACCCACTATATGAACACAACAGGAGGGGGCGGAGTCAAGAGCAGTCCCCCTGCACAAGGAAAGCGAGTAGAGCTGTGGGAGGGGCCCAGCAGACTCCACCCACTACATGAAAACAGGAGGGGGCGGAGACGAGAGCAGTCACCCTGCACAAGGAGAGAGAGCAGAGCTGTGGGAGGGGCCCTGTAACTCCACCCACTACAGGCTGCCTACAGAAAACTACAGGAGGGGGCGGAGACCAGACCAGCCACCCTGCACAAGGAGGGAGAAAGCAGAGATGTGGGAGGGGCCTACCAAGCTCCACCCTCTACAGGCTGTCTGCAGCAATATTCAGGAGGGGGGGCGGAGACAGGACCAGTCACCCTGCACAAGGAGAGAGAGCAGAGCGGTGGGTGGAGCCCAGCAGGCTCCACCCCACTACAAAAAAAACTATATAATGGAGGGCGGAGACAAGACAATCACTTTGCACAAGGAGAGAGAGCAGAGCGGTGGGAGGAGCCCAGCAGGCTCCACCCACTACAAAAAATACATAATGGGGGGTGGAGACAAGACAATCGCATTGCACAAAGAGAGAGAGCAGAGCTGTGGGAGGGCCCAGCAGGCCCCACCCATTACAGGCTGCCTGCAAAAAACTGCAGAGGGGGCGGAGACAAGACCAGTCACCCTGCACAAGCAGAGAGGGCAGCAGTGGGCGGTCTTTATTACGGGAAGTCTCACACTGGATCACTGCACAGATCTGGAGGAAATACAAAGAATACACACGATGAATGGATTTGGATGACATTCGATTATCCCGGAGTGCAGATTTTATAACATTCCTTTTCTGTTTGTAGCTGTTTATTCCTTCTTTTCACCTCCTAGGTCTACTACCTTGGCAAGGGAGAAGAGTCTAAGATGAAGATTTCTGGGGCTGGCCTTTCTATAGAAGACATATTTTTGTCCCATATGAAGAGAGTGGCCAGCCACGTGGCCTCCTGCTATCCCGGGGTGCGGGTGATCGCCTGGGATGACATGCTGCGTGGAGCAAGCGCCCAAACCTTAACAGGTCAGAGCATACATCTTATTTCATTTAAAGATGAACCCCATCCAGATCTTTTGAGTAGAGCAAGGAAAGTTTAAAGACTCGGACAGGTCTTATTGCCATCAGTATCCCTATGGAGAGGGGGGGGGGGAGGGGTGTTCTATCTTAAATCTGACCTCCGACCTTCCCTTGGTCTCCGTTCACACCTCAGCGAAATGCTGGAGGGGGGGAAAAAAAATCAATGATTCTCTATGGAAACAATTCCCATCTCCACCCCAAACGCCTGAAGCTCAAACAGTTTCTGGAGCTTTTTTTGTTGCTCCAATTGGGCAGATTTGGGCGTTTTTGGTGCGTTTGTATTCCCATAGAAAAGAATGGAAACTATTTGTTTTAAATAAAATAGTAATAGTATATGAATAAATAAATGTAAA
This sequence comes from Lithobates pipiens, assembly GCF_037356315.1. Classification (NCBI taxonomy): domain Eukaryota; kingdom Metazoa; phylum Chordata; class Amphibia; order Anura; family Ranidae; genus Lithobates; species Lithobates pipiens. The sequence goes on from NW_027507789.1 coordinate 2,977,729, forward strand.
ATAAATACACAAATAACTAAAAATCATTATAAATATGTAAAATAAATGTAATAATATGTAATAATACATTAATAAATAATAACGTCTAACCTTAAAAAATATTAATTACATTATTATTATTAATAAAATAATAACACCCAAACTCGAACAAAAAAATACATTATTAATTATAATAATAATACTAATTATCATAATTTTTGTGTTAGGGTGTTTAGTTATTAAATGGTTCCCGACCGACTCACGTGTATATATTGCGGCAGGATGGTACCGCTGGGTGAAACCCCGTAGGGTACATCTTCCCCTTTAAGAGCCACCAGAGGGGGTGTGAGCCCGCTGCATGGCGGGGTACCTGATGCACATGGCCAGTGGGCGCGATCGCATGCACGAGAGCCAGCATGGGGATTTGTGTGTGTGTGGGGGGGGGGGGGGGGGTGTGTGTGTGTGTGTAAACACAGAAATCCCTGTTCTGTCAGGGGAGAGGAGACGTATTGTTGTTCCTACTTTTGTCTTGAGTGATAAGAGTGCATTCATACACGTTACAAAATCCGACGGGTCGCCTAATCTGACGAAACACTGGACCAGTCATGGCATGTGCTGCGCTTTCTGAGAGGACATCATATGATGCCCAGGTCAGGATCTTAAGACCCCTTTCACACTGAGGGCGCTTTTACCCCCCGCTAGCAGTCCAGAAACCACTGCAAAGCGCTGCTGCGGCAGCGCTATGCCGGCGGTATAGCCACGCTGCCCCATTGATTTCAATGGGCAGGAGCAGTGGAGGAGGGGGTGTACAAGACCACTCCTTCACCTCTCCAAAGATGCTGCTAGCAGGACTTTGTTTACCGTCCTGCCAGCGCGCCGCTCCCTCGGGGCTCACACTGGAGACACAGCAGCTCCTCAGTGTGAAAGGGACTTAAAGCTCCCGCCTGGTGGTCATTCTCCTATAGGCCGGGCGGGAAGGTGTTACGATTTCCGCCTCCTTCCACGTGTCTTCCCATCCTGACAGTGCTTTCGAAGGCAAGGCCAAGGGGTAGACAGGAGAGGCACTTCAGCAAGAGGGGGCAAAAAAGGGGGCAGGACCTGCAGTCCCTTCCCTTCCCTATCAGCTGCAAGCTACTTTAGCAGCATACATGCACTGGTAAAAAAAGAAGAGCAGAACCACAACAGATTTTTATTGCTGTTTTTTTTCCCCTGTATTATGTTTTTTCCTGTATTGGCAGGAAATGAAAGCAGAAGTAAATTTTCCTATTCCTATTAGAGGGTAACGAGTAACCTAACTGATTACTCTTCCCCTGGTATGGATTTAAAGGGGAACCCCTACGCCGAAAAAACGGCGTGGGGGTCCCCCCAAAGTCCATAGCAGACCCTTATCCGAGCACGTAGCCCGGCCTGTCGGGAAAGGGGGTGGGGACGAGCGAGCACCCCCCCTTATGAGCCGTACCAGGCCGCGTGCCCTTAACATGGGGGAGGTGCTTTGGGGAAGGGGGGGCCCTGCGGCCCCCCCCACCCCAAAGCACCTTGTCCCCATGTTGATGAGGACAAGGGCCTCTTCCCGACAACCCTGGCCGTTGGTGGTCGGGGTCTGCGGGCGGGGGGGTTTATCAGAATCTGGGAGCCCCCTTTAATGAATGAATGAATGAATGAATGAAATACTTGTATAGCGCACAATGCGAACTGAATCGCCTCTAGGCGCTGCAATAATAAGGCAGCCCCCAGATTCCGGCCCCCTACCCTATATGAATGAGTATGGGGTACGATGTACCCCTACCCATTCACCTGGGGAAAAAAGTGTTTACTTTAAAAACCTGTGTTTTTTTTAAATTATTTATTAATCAGCTCCGGGGGTCTTCTTCCTCCTTCCTCCTCCCTAAAGCACCCCCCCCATGTTGAGGGCACGTGGCCTGGTGCGGCTCAGGAGCGCGCTCATCCCCACCCCCTTTCCTGACCGGCCGGGCTACATGCTTAGATAAGGGTCTGCTATGGACTTTGGGGGGACCCCCACGCCGTTTTTTCGGCATAGGGGTTCCCCTTTAAATCCATAGCAGGCGACGGGGCTCACGAGGTGTCAATCTCGCTGATGGAGGCGGCGGCGGCGGCATTCATTTCCCTCGCTAGTCCCGTCTATAGAATATTAAAAAAAAAATCAATTTACTTTTCCAATGTAGTAACCGAGTTCCTAACGCAATTACTTTTTGGGAGAAGTAATTTTGTAACTTAACAAATTACTTTTTTTAAAGTAAGATGACCACCAGTGGGAATAAAGGGCAATTGCCACGTACCGGGTGGAGAGCGAGCTGCAGAGGGGGCTTCTCTTGCACCTCCTGTCCAACGCCTCTGATAGAGATGACAGGGAGTGTAGGACACAGAGTGGCACGAGGGACGGTATAGCAGGTTGGCACCAGCTGAGGCTTGACAGGAACCCGATGGCCGCCGATCGCTGGATCAGGAGGCAGAAGCGAAGCCGCAACATAAGCCGGGGGGGTCATCAACAGCCGGGCAGAGCAGGTACAGGAACGTCAGACTGAAGCAAGGACAGGATACAAGCCGGGTTACAGTCCAGTTATTATATACAGTTTGTATCTTTTGTATCTGTGTACTAATATCCTCCATTACTTAGCGATCTGTCACTGTCTTCTTTAGAATCTGGAGTCGCACAGCTTGTGGAGCCTATGATCTGGGACTACACTCCCAATCTGGATGTGGATGACAGAAGTAAGTTGTATGTAGTTTTACACATTTAGGACAAATAATTTAAAGCGGGAGTAAACCCGCACTTTATTTTTATTTTTTTATTTTTTTTTAAACAAAAAAACCTGCAAGGCAAAGGCATAATGAGCTAGTATGCAGCGCATACTAGCTCATTATGAAATACTCACCTTAGAACGAGGCGCCGGTATCTCGACCCGATCCACACACCGAGGGACCTGACATGTTGCCTCGGCGCGTCTTCCGGGTATCGCGGCTCCGGCGCTGTGAGTGGCCGAAGCCGCGATACGTCACTCTTTTTCCCGGCAAGGTCTGACAGTTCTGCCGGACCTTCAGCCGGATCTTAAACGCTCATGCGACGCATGACGTCAGCGGCTGCATTAAACGTAAATATCTCCTAAACCGTACAGGTTTAGGAGATATTCATTTTACTTACAGGTAAGCCTTATTTATAGGCCTTATTTATAGGCCTTATTTACCTGTAGGTAAAGGTTTAAAAAAAAAAAAAAAGACTATACAACCGCTTTAAGAATTAATTCCACAGCATGTTTCATGTTACACCCATTTTTAGAGTGTAAAGTACCATTGTGCAAAGGAATGAAGAAACAACCCAAGTGTATAGAAGAGTCAAAAAATAGCCCCAGCCCGGCTCCTCCCGGGCCATGCCCCCCATGTCTTTTGCCCCTGCCGCAGGGGTAACTATCAGCGCAAATATGAATAATCACAACTAATATATCATTTAGTCCATTGTGAAGTCAGTATTTCTAGGGTTAATAATATTTCAGATAAAAGAATAAAATAGTGGCAAGGCAACGGCGGCTGCTGTCCTGAGAGAGCTGTATAGGAAGACAAAAGAGAGAACACAGGGAGCGCCACCTGAGTGTAGTATTAGAAGCAGCTTTAATGGCAAGGTAACAAAACTCACTCACAAGAAGTAAGAACATAAAAGGCTCCTCTGTATAGTAAGGATGAGCTCAGGCGTGTTCGCATACTCCACGTACCGCTATGGCAGAGGGACTCCTGGTTCTTAAAGGAGCACAAGTGCTGTGATGTAGCCTTTTTTTTTTTTTTTTTCTTTACTAAATTTCACTATATAAAACTTTTATCAACAGACAATGATATTTTACATTTATTTTCCATTAACCCCTCCCCCTCCCACACTGGTAGTCTTTTAATACTTCCTCCAGCTCCATAATTGAAGGTCCATACTGAGGCCAGCGCTACAACGCCCTCGCGGCCCCCTCTGTGGCCAGCGCTACAACGCCCTCGCGGCCCCCTCTGTGGCCAGCGCTACAACGCCCTCGCGGCCCCCTCTGTGGCCAATGCTACAACGCCCTCGCGGCCCCCTCTGTGGCCAGCGCTACAACGCCCTCGTGGCCCCCTGTGTGGCCAGCGCTACAACGCCCTCGTGGCCCCCTGTGTGGCCAGCGCTACAACGCCCTCGCGGCCCCCTGTGTGGCCAGCGCTACAACGCCCACGCCCCCCCTCCGTGGCCAGCGCTACAACACCCACGGCCCCCCTCCGTGGCCAGCGCTACAACGCCCACGGCCCCCCTCCGTGGCCAGCGCTACAACGCCCACGGCCCCCCTCCGTGGCCAGCGCTACAACGCCCACGGCCCCCCTCCGTGGCCAGCGCTACAACGCCCACGGCCCCCCTCCATGGCCAGCGATACAATGCCCGTGGCCCCCTCCATAGCCAGTGCTACACTGCCCACGGCCCCCTCCATAGCCAGCACTACAACGCCCCCCCTCCGTGGCCAGCGCTACAATGCCCACGGCCCCCCCTCCATGGCCAGCGCTTCAACGGCCCCCCTCCGTGGCCAGTGCTACAACGCCCGTGGCCCCCTCCATAGCCAGCGCTACAATGCCCGTGGCCCCCTCCATAGCCAGCGCTACAACGCCCGTGGCCCCCTCCATAGCCAGCGCTACAACGCCTGTGGCCCCCTCCATAGCCAGTGCTACAATGCCCGCAGCCCCCCTCCATGACCAGCGCTTCCATCTTGCACATCTTCTGTACTGTAGATATGATGTGAAATGTTGCTTTTTATAAGATATTACTCTATGAATAGTTTGTATAACGCTATAGACTTTTATTTGTTGCCTCCCCGCAGCTGCTCTGATCGAGAAATACTGGCAGTGCGGTTTCCACAAGATCTGGTTGGCCAGCGCTTTTAAAGGTGCCACCGGCCCGACCCAACAGCTGACCCTGATCGGGAATCATCTGGAGAACCACAGATGTTGGCAGCGGGTGGCCCAGAGAGTGCCTCAAGGCGTTCTGCAAGGACTGGCGCTGACAGGGTGGCAGCGGTAAGTACATGAGGGGCAGCCATGTTGTCTACTTTAAAGCACTTGTAAATCCTTTCCGTACACCCAGTGAAGTGACCGACCTCAGGTGATACACAGAGATGAAACAAATCCTCCTACGTCATTTGTACCTGTTTATCTGCAGCTGTCTCTTCTCTGCTGAATTATAAAGCTTGTCTGAGCGTTCAGAAAAAAAAAGGGGGGAGGGAGCAGAAATGATGACACTGCAGAGCTCAGTGAGGAGAGCTGATTGGAGAGGAGGGAAGGGACACCCCCTTCCCCCACCTTCACACCGCTAAGGCTGTCAATCACAGGCTGTGTGCTGAAGATCCTTCCCCTGTCACCTTTTTTTCTCCTGGTGTCAGGAAAACTTGTCAGAAGTGATTCATGCAGATAGCAGAGGAAGCAGCAGACAAATACAGTGTCACCAGTGCAGTACAACGTCTCATATAACTAGTGTGGCGGTGATCAGGATCACTGACTGGTGACAGTATGTAAAAAAAAAAAAATAATAATAATTTTTTTTACCATAGTAACACTGTACTACTCTTGGAATTTTTTTTTTTTTTTTTTTTTACACACTATGATTGCTTATAACTGCGAATGCTACAGTTATAAGAAACCATTTTTTCAGGATAAAAATAATTCATTCCGTGTTTACTATTGTAATTAGCTGTGATTGTCCACAGATAGTCACATGGTACAGATCGGCTGTGATTGGCCCTGTCTGTACCATGTGATCACTGTGACCAATCACAGCGCTCATCACAATAGTACACAATGAAACATACATTGTATTCAATTGTCTTTTTAGTTTATTTTATTTTTTTTCTGCTATGATTGGCCACAGCGATAACCTGGTACAGTGATCTGTCATTGGCCGTGTCTGTGGGGGTGAGCCCGTGATGTGTGATCCTGGGAGGACACCATCTGACATCCTCCCGGGGTAATAGGGCTCCCGCCCCGGCCCTCATTTAACAATAGGCCGAGCGAGAAGGGGGTTAAACAAGCTGGAGGTAGAAGCTGATTGGTTACTGTGCAGAGCTGCACCAGATTCTGAGTGCTCCAGTTTTAGTAAAAGTCCCAGCCACTCCCCCAAATCTCTGAATGACAGTTTGATGATTAAGGTCCCTTTCACACTTGTGGGACCTGAAAAGTCGTGCGACTTTGCCGCTATTTTTTGCCATGATTTTTGATGCGACTTGAAGCAACGCCCGTGTAATCTTGAAGTCTCTGGACCTCAAGTCGCATCAAAGTCGCATCAAAGTAATGCATGGACTACTTAGAAGTCGCTGCGACTTGAAGTCACACAAATATGAACGGTGCTCATTGGAAATCATGGGGGGGGGGGGTACTTTGCAGTTCCAAGTCGCAGGACAAGTCGCACACGTGTGCAGAAAGACATCTGTGATTGAATTTGTGAAGTGCTGCGTTTTGTCTTTCAGGTACGATCACTTCTCCATCCTCTGCGAGATCTTGCCGGTTGGAATTCCGTCCCTCGCTGTCTGTCTGCAGACTCTGAAAGAAGGTGCGGGACTTTGTAGCGTCTGATGATGTCAGGGATTGGGTAGAAAAATGCATGGAAGACGCACTGGAAGACGCAGGCATTAGAAACGCACTGTAATGTACATGTAATGTGTGCGTTTAGGAGAGTCGTTGGCACATGCGTAGCTTCAGAGTCGGGGTCACTCTTTCCAGTCACCCCATTGGGTCTCTCTCTCTCTCTCTCTCCCCAGGATCTTTTTCTAATCGCACCGCAGCCACTGTGCAAGGCATCCTGGGAATGACAACCCTGGACGTGGAAAACTACATGAGGTGAGCCAGTGTCCTTCTACCTGCGAGGAAACTAGCAGCAGCGTGCTTGGTCTCCATTCACACTAGTGCGACTCCAGGGGCGCCACGTTGATGCGACTTTTGGCACGACTTTGAATCAGACTTTACAATCAGTTGATCTAAGTCGCCTCAAAAGTCGCACCTCAGGCCCCTTTCACACTTGTCGGACTTCAGTGTGAGTTCGGGGGGGGGGGGGGGGCGATTTGAAAGACACCTGTGCATGAACCCACATGGTTGTCTTTCAAATAAACCCCCCCCCCCCCCCCCCGAACTCGCACTGAAAATGCCCCCCGAAAGTCGCCAAAAGTAGTGCAGGAACTACTTTTGGAACAGTGGTGTTACCGGCAGTAGGCTGCGATTTTGGCGTGCGATTTGGCATGTCAAATCTCACTGATGTGAACGGGGGGCTGAGAAACACTTAAGGCCACTTTCACACTTGTGCGACTTTTCCTGCGACTTCGGACTGCAAAGTCGCATGACAAGTCGTACCCCCCCCAATGATTTCCAATGAGTACCATTCATATCCGTGCGACTTCAAAGTAGTCCCTGTACTACTCTGGTCCGACTTTGATGCGAGTTGCGGTCCATAGACCTCAACATTACACAGGCGTTCCCTGAAATCGCAGCTGCGAAATTGTGACTTTGAATTTTGCGGCAGTGTGAAAGGGGCCCAAGTAGTACAGAGATCTTTTTCAAAGTCGCTGCAACTTTAAAGCGTTTGTTACCCCCAACACTTCATATTCCTGATATGTGGCTGTTGTACCATCTACTTGTATGAGAACGTCTCACATTCTCTTTGTATCGCTTCCTTTATGGTGATCCTGCCAGTCCCTCTGCTTTCCTAATTTTTTTTTTTTTTTAACCACTTGCTTACTGGGCACTTAAACACCTTCCTGCCCAGACCAATTTTCAGCTTTCGGTGCTCTCACACTTTGAATGACAATTACTCAGTCATGTAACACTGTACCCAAATGAATTTTTTGTCCTTTTTTTCCCACAAATAGAGCTTTCTTTTGGTGGTATTTGATCACCTCTGGGGTTTTTATTTTTTGCGCTATAAATGAAAAAAGACCGAAAATTTGGAAAAAAAACGCATATTTCTTTGTTTCTGTGACAGAATTATCCAAATTATTAATTTTTCTTCATACATTTTGGCCACAATTTATACTGCTACATATCTTTGGTAAAAATAACCCAAATTAGTGGATATTATTTGGTCTTTGTGAAAGTTAGAGCGTCTACAAGCTGTGGTGCGAATCGCACAAAATTGATCACATCTGATGCACTGGTGGCCTATCTCGCTTCTTGTGACCCGAACAAGTCAGGAAAGTACAAATACCCCCCAAATGACCCCTTTTTGAAAGTAGACATTCCAAGGTATTTAGTAAGAGGCATGGTGAGCTTTTTGATGTTGTCATTTTTTTCCCACAATTCTTTGCAAAATTAAGATTTTTCTTTTTTTTTTTTTTTCTCCACAAAATTGTCATTGTAATAGGTTATTTCTCTCACGTGGCATGTGTATACCACAAATGACACCCCCCAAAAAATTCTGCTACTCCTCCTGAGTATTACAATACCACATGTGTGTGACTTTTTCACAGCCTGGCCACATAGAGAGGCCCAACATGCAGGTAGCGCCATCATGTGTTCTAGGAACATAAATTACACATCTAACATGTTGACTATTTATTACACTTTTGAAGCACCAGGACAATGACACGTGACACTGATGACAGATGGCACTGATACGTGGCAATGATGGCACTTATACGTGGCACTGACAGATGGCACTAATATGTGGCACTGATGACAGATGGCACTAATATGTGGCACTGATGACGGGTGGCACTTATACGTGGCACTGATGACACGTGGCACTAATACGTGGCACTGAAACGTGGCACTGATGACAGATGGCACTAATACGTGGCACTAATATGTGCCACCGATGACAGATGGCACTAATACATGGCACCGATGACGCGTGACACTGATGACAGATGGCACTGATAGGTGGCATTGATGACACGTGACACTGACAACAGATGGCACGTGACACTGACAGGTGGCACTGATGACAAATGGCACTGATACGTGGCACTGATGACAAATGGCACTGATACGTGGCACTGATGACAAATGGCACTGATACGTGGCACTGATGACGGATGGCACTATGTGGCACTGACGACACGTGGCACTGACGACACGTGGCACTGGGGGCAGGTGGCACTGGGGGCAGGGGGCACTGGGGGCAGGGGGCACTGGGGGCAGGGGGCACTGGGGGCAGGTAGCACTGGGGTGGATGGCACTGGGGGCAGGTAGCACTGGGGTGGATGGCACTGGGGGCAGGTAGCCACTGGGGTGGATGGCACTGGGGGCAGGTAGCACTGGGGTGGATGGCACTGGGCGGATGGCACTGGGGCAGATGGCACTGGGGCAGATGGCACTGGGGCAGATGGCATTGGGGCAGATGGCATTGGGGCGGATGGCACTGCTGGGGGCGGATGGCACTTTATTTTATTTTTTTTACTTTTTTTTTTTTCCCCCCACAGGCAGAACGGCTGCCGCTGCAGCCGTTCATCTCTCCCCTCTCCCCTCCTCGCACAGACAGTGCGAGGAAGGAGAGCGGCGCCGAAAGATGATCTCATATGTTTACATATGAGATCATCTCCCATTGGACACGCCGATCACGCTGTAAACGGCCGCTGTGATTGGCCGTTTACAGCGATCTGTGTTTGCCTGTCCCCGGGGGGACACGGCGAACACAGAGCTTCCGCGATGCGCGCCCGCGGGGGCGCGCATTGCGGAAGTAAACATCGGGGCCGTCCAGGGACGACCGCCCGGACGAATGCGCCTGCTCTACGGCCGTCATTCGGCCATAGGGCGGGCGCGAGGAGGTTAAACTGACCACACTAAGCAGGAGAGCACATCATGGTCAGTTCTCTAGCTGTGCTGGGAACTCAGCCTGCTCTCTTCCAGTAATCAGACTTATCCTGACATGCCCACCCCTTCCCCGCACAGCCATTCACTGGGGAGATCAGTGAGATGCTGTTTCTCCTCCCCCCAGCTCTTATGCAGCTGAGAACAGAGGGAATGTGATCACTTCTTAAAAAAAAAAATAAGTGTATTTATTATGTATTTTTAGATTATACACAAATGTTTTGACATTTAATTTCTGTTTTAAAATGAATGGGTTGTTTAACCAGGCGATTGTTTATTATCGATTTCGAACGATTCGAACGGGAGATAACGTTTTTCTGGATGTTTTTGTTGTTTTTCTGTCTCTCACTGTTAAAATAAACCAACCAATAAAATTATAGACCGATCTTTTCTTCGTCAGCGGGCAAATGTACAAAATCAGCAGGGGTCAAATACTTTTTCTCCTCACTGTACCTTTAGCAATGTCTGGCATCGGGTCCCTCATGGAGCCGTCATCTCCTCTGCCCTCTGCATAGATAGAGAGAGAGAGTTTGCCAGGAAGGGAGGGGAGGGAGGAGTCATAAGAGGGCCAATGAAAGCTGCAGAGCTGGAGGTGTGTGTCTGTGTAAATCCAGGAAGTGAACAGGCAGCAGCTTCAGCTGCCCACAGTTAAAATGGCTGCAGCCAGACTCAGCGAAGGGAGATTTCTGCAGCATATTTGGCGAGTACAGAATCCCAGTATATATAAAATAATATGCAATATGGAGGGAAGCTTCAGAATGGCAAAGATGTTTTTATTACAAATTATGTGAGCAGACGGCAGGTCCTCTTTAAAGACTAAATCCAGCTAACACATTTAAAGTAGTTACAACAACAGATTTTTTTTGTCTCAAACCCGGAAAACTGATAGTTTTGGTGGACAGCCATTAAAGGAAGTGGATAAATAGCGGGTCCACTGGCAGGATCAACGGGGAGTAAAACTGTGTTATGGAGAACTCCGAAACATCAGAGTCTGCTGTGTTTAAAAGAGAAGTACGGCTTTCTGTGTTTTGTTTTTTTCATACTGACCTCGGTGGATGTTGCACCTCTAAGCCCTTGTACCCACGGTCGTAGATTCTGACGGAATGTGTCCGATCGGACCGTGTTGTCGGATATTCCGACTGTGTGTGGTCTTCATCGGACCGTTTCCGTCGGAGTATCCAACGGACCAAGTTTTCCAACTTGTTGATAAAATTTTCAGACAAAATGCTCCGATCGGACATACTCCGATCATGTGTAGAGAATTCCGATCGGACAAAGTGCCACGCATGCTCAGATCAAATTCCTACATCAAAGCTATTGGCTACTAGCCTGAACGTAGTCCCGTCGTAACGAAATGACGTCATCACGTTACGAACGATCGGATTTTCCGACAACTTTGTCCGACCGTGTGTATGCAACAGTTTTGGACAAAATCCGACGGATTTGGTTGTCGGAATCTCCGACCCGTGTGTACAAGGGCTAACACTGAGAACCGAGTGATCAAACCCCGCCGATCGCTCAGTTCTCAGAGCTCCATGAGCAGAGAGCTAATCATAGTCACCAGCTCTCTGCTCTGCCCCCCCCCCCCCCCCCCACCAACTCACTGGAGAGCAGGGATGTGGGTGGGGCGGAGCGGGTGCCGGTCCAGGGATGTGGGCGGGTCCTGACTCCGTGGTCGTGATGACGCTGAGCCTGGACTTCTGTGACGTCAGAGGACTTCAGCCCGCTGTCTGCTGAAAACGGGTCACAGGAATGCAGAACGGACCACACAAGCTGTACTTCTCCTTTACACCCCTTTCACACTGAGGCAGTTTTCAGGCATTTTAGCGCTAGAAATAGACTCTAAATAGCGCCTGAAAACCGCCTCCCATTCGTTTCAATGTGTCTTTTCACACTGGGGGCGGGGCGCTTGCGGGACGTTAGGAAAGTCCTGCAAGCAGCATCTTTGGGCGGTTTGGGAGCGCTGTACACACCCCTCCTCCACCGGCCCTGCCCATTGAAATGAATAGGCAGTGCTTCTAAAGCGCCTGAAAATCTCGCTTTGTGATGCCCACAACACGGGCGTTTTTAACCCTTCTTTGGGGGTTAAAAGCACCCCGCTAGCGGCCAAAAATGCGGCACGAGCAACGAGCAGCGCTTTAGTGCTAATGCGGGCCGCAGCCCCTGTGTGGATATATACGCCATTTCTAACTTTGCCCAGAGTCCCACTTTATTTTGCTCTGAGGTGTATATTCATTTACTGTGTGTTTTTATTTTTATGACATTTAATATCTGTGTATTTTGGTGACAGCGAGGTTACGGGCAGCTTTCCCGGCAGTGAGGTCCTGGAGCTCATCACCCAATTCATATTCTACCTGAAGACACCCACAAAAGAGTTTTTGGATGATGACAAGTAAGTCCTTCTAAATAGACCTCCTAAGTGCTTGTAAAACCCTAAGCCTAGCTCTACTACTTCCACTACCACTACCACTACTACTACTACCACTACAACTACAACATCTACCACTACTACTACTTCCACTACTACTACTACTACTACTACTACTACCACATCTACTACTACCACTACTACTACTTCCACTACCACTACTACTACTTCCACTACCACTACTACTACTACTACTACCACTACAACTACAACATCTACCACTACCACATCTACAACTACCACTACTACTACTTCCACTACTACTACTTCCACT
>NW_027507789.1:2990413-3027913 GCF_037356315.1 Lithobates pipiens
TAATACTATTTGTCCTGTTTAACCACTTCACTACTGGCCACGGTATATGTACGTGGCGGTAGGGTAGCGGTTTATACAGGAAGTCCCCGAGTTTTGAACGGGCTGGGGACTGTAGGTTTGTTCTTAAGTCGATGTTCTGTGGAAAAGTGGCAGAACGGCAGATGTGTCGCCTCCCGTTCCTAAGGAGGAGTCGTTCGCAAGTCGGATGTTCGTAACTCGGGGGGGGCTGCCTGTACCGGGATCACGATTCAGGCTACAACCGTGATTCCTGCTATCAGGGCCGGTGATTCTCCTTCATGCAAGGCTGGGTTCTCACTGCTGCAGGGGGTCCGGTGCATCCTGTTCCCCATTTCGGGGGCAAATCGGGGGCCGAATTTTGCCTGAATTCGGACCTGAAATGGAGCCAAAGACACACAGGACTCTTGTGCACAGTGCCGGGACAAGGTCATCTAGAGCCCAGGGCGAACCTACCAAACTGTGACCCCCCCCCCCAAGATTAATGAACATGAACATTATGTGTTAGCATACTTACCCCCTAAGCATAAATTCCCCACCCTTCCCAGGACAAAATCCGTTCCCCCTGCTGAAATTCCCCCTCCTACCAAAAATCCTTGCCCCTCCCCCCTACCATCTCAAATCCTCTCTTCAAATCTCCCCAAGCACAAATCCCCCCCCCCCCCCAAAAAAAACTTCCTGTTTTGGCTATGGGACAGGAAGTAAAGGTAAATCTTTCAAGTGGAGCGCTGATGGCTTAAAAAAAAAAAGACGACATAATTACTCCTATCCACATTTTTATTTTATTTTTTTAATTGTCTTTAGTTACATTTTAATGTTTAAAGAAAAGGAAAACTTGTTTCTATTCATGGTTTGTAAATGGGGTGGCCATATCTGTATATATCTATGTGAATATGAAATGGCATTATTGGCTCGTTCCACACGCAGGCTGTGCTTTAGTGATTTGTCCTTTTACTGTTCCATTTCTCAGTGCAAGTCTATGTTTGGTACAAAGAGCCTTGGGTACAGACTCACAAGGTGGCACTCACGGGTTAAAATGACAATTAAAGGTTAATTTCCCAAATCTGCGGCTTTTTAAAAATGCAATTAGTGCTTGTGTATAAATAGTCAAGGAGTTTGTTCGCTCTCACATGGATACACTGAGCCTAGGGGAGCAGAAAAGAACTCTTAAAAGACCTGCGTAACAAGGCAATAGATCTTTATAAAGATGGAAAAGTATATGAAAATGTCCAAAGCCTTGAATATGGCAGTCAGTTTTGTTCAATCACTTATTTAAAAGTGGGAAATTCAGGTCAAGTAGACCAAGACCATTGCAGCTACAACTGCCAAAATTATTGTTCAGGATACAAAGAAAAAAACACCCATAGGCAACCTCCTGGGTAACCTGGAAAAAGACAGTGTGGTTGTTTCAAGGAGCACAGTTTGATGATACCGGGAAAAAAATGAGCTGCGTGGTGGAAAAAAATGCCAAAAAAAAAAGCCCGGTTACAATATGGCTGACAACACCTTGATGCTCCTTACCGGGTTTTTTTGTGGCATTGGCACAGTAGAGGCTTCTTTCTGGCAACTCCACCATGCAGCTTATTTTTGTTCAAGTATCATCATATTGTGCTCCTTGGAAAAAAAAAACATGGCACCTTTTTCCAGAGCAGCCTGTATTTCTTCTGAGGTTACCTGTGGGGTTTTTTTTTGTATCCTGAACAATTCCTTTGGCAGTTGTGGCTGCAAACTTTCTGGGTCTACCTGACCTCGGCTTTTTTATCAAGAGATCCCCAAATTTTCCACTTCTTAATCAGTGGTTAAACAGTACTGACTGTGTGTGTGTGTGTGTGTGTGTGTGTGTGTATATATATATATATATGTATATATATATATATATATGTATATATGTGTGTGTGTGTGTGTGTGTGTGTGATTGATATATATATATATATATATATATATATATATATTTTACACACACACACATATATACATATACATATATATATATATATATATATATACACATATATATACACACATATATATATATATATATATATATAAATACATTTTCCATTACCTTGTTACGCAGGTCTTTTGGCTGATCTTTTCTGCTCCCCATGGCTTAGTGTCTAGCCCAGCTAACAAACTCATTGACTATTTATATACAGACACTAATTGCAATTTAACCACTTCCGATATCAGACACTTTTACCCTCTTCCTGCCCAGGCCAAGCCTTAATTTTCAGCGCCGTCACACTTTGAATGACAATTACGCGGTCATATAACACTGTACACACGTGGCATTTTTATCATTTTTTTTTTTTATACAGATAGACCTTTCTTTTGTTGGTATTTAGTCACCACTGAAAAAAAAAAAGTTTTCTGTTTATATAAGTTGTAACCAAGTAGTTTTTCTCCTTCACTGATGTGCGCTGAGGAGGAGGCAATGCAGTGCAGCACTGTTGGGCACTGATTGGCATCACTGATAGGCACTGATAGATGGCACTAATATGCATCACTGATGGGCACTAATGATAGGCACTGAAAGGTTGCAGTGCCTCACTGATGGGCAGCAACGATAGTGCCCATAAGTGCCTATTGTTGCTGCCCATCAGTGACGCACTGCAACCTTTCAGTGCCTATCATTGCCACTCATCAGTGCCCATCAATTCTGTCTATCTGTGCCTAACAGGCAGTCACTGATGGGCACTGATGAGGAGGCACTAATATGCAGCACCTATAGGTGGCACCGATGGGCGGCAACAATAGACACTGAAAGCTTGCAGTGATGGGCACTGGTGAGGAGGCACTAATATGCAGCACTGATAGGTAGCACTAAAGCAGGGTTTCTCAACTCCAGGCCTCAAGGCGCCCCAACAGGTCATGTTTTCAGGACTTCCATTATTTTGCACAGGTGATTTGATCAGTTTCACCACCTTAGTATTACCACAGCCGTTTCATCTGAGGGAAATCCTGAAAACATGACCTGTTGGGGCGCCTTGAGGACTGGAGTTGAGAAACACTGCACTAAAGGGCAGCAATGATAGGCACTGATTTGCATCACTGATGGGGCTGCACTGTTTATCAGTGCAGATGTCCCCACTTAGGAAAGACTCTTATCAGCTCTCCTCTGCTCACATGCGGTCAGCGGGGGCGAGCACGAGCAGCCTGGTAGGCACTGATAGGTAGCACTGATGGGCACTGACTAGCCTCACTGATGAGGCTGCACTGATAATCGGGGCACTGTTGATCAGTGCAGATGTCCCCACTGAAGAAAGACGCTAATCAGCTCTCCTGCGCTCACATGCTGGGGGCGTGCACGAGCAGCCTGTTCTGAAGGCCATCATATGACGTCCAGTCAGAACAGTAAAGCCCGTTAATCTGCTATAGGCCGGGTGGGAAGGTGTTAAAAAGTCACAAATGTGGGACATTAAACTTTAATTGCCATTGTAACCCTTGTGTGTCACCTTGTGTGTCTGCACCAAGGCCAAACATTCCGGGGGGGGGGGGGGGGGGGGGGGGGTGGAAACTTTTCATCAGGGACATTTTGGGGATTTCTGTTATCATTATGATTTAAAAAGGCGCCAAACAACTGTGATAATAAATGGCTTCATGTGATCGCTGTCCTTAAATAAAAGAGTTTTTTTTGGCCTGATCCGTCTTATTATCAATATCAGAACATTTCTGCCAGGGGATGCAACCCTTTGGGGACCAGGGGCGGACGGACTATTGGGGCACTCGGGTAGGGTGGCACAGTGGTGTAGTGGTTAGCACTTTCACCTAAGCAGCTATAGGGTTGCTGGTTCAAATCCCGACCACGACACTATCTGCTTGGAGTTTGCATGTTCTCCCTGTGCCTGCGTGGGTTTCCTCCGGGTACTCCGTTTTCCTCCCACACTCCAAAGACATGCTGGTAGGTTAATCAGACCCTGTCCAAAAAATTGGCCATAGTATGTGTATGTCAATGTTGTAAGTGTGTCGGGACCCTACAGGTTAAAGTGGAGGGCCACCCTGAAAACAAAAAAAATATTAAAAATTACAAAAAAATATAAAAAAAAAAAAATGAAAAAAAAATTTTTTTTTTACTTACCAGAAATGCCTGTTGCTAGGCACTTTCTCCTAATCTTCCTCTTCCTCCTCCGCGGAGATCTTCTGTCTTCTGTCTTCGTCGCAGCGTCTTCTGGGTAATGAGTCGCGCTGTGTTCTGGGAACTGTGTGTTCCAGAACACAGCGCGTCCCATTCAGAAAGCGCTGCGGGACTCGCGCATGCGCAGTAGGCAACGGGCAGTGAAGCTGTAAGACTCCACTGCCTGTTTCCCTTACAAGGAATGGCAGCACCGGGACCCGAGAGCCGAGGGACGGGTCGGCCTCGGGCGGCCGACATCGCGGGCACCCTGGACAGGTGAGTGTGTTGATTAAGTCAGCAGCTGCAGTGTTTGCAGCTGCTGACTTTTTTTTTTTTTGTATAACCGGCCCTCCGCTTTAAGGACCACGACACCGGTGGCAAGAAAGCGCCCTGAGGCGATTCAGTTTGCATAGGTAGCGCTATACAAGTCACTCATTCATTCATTCGGGTACTGCCCGAGGGCTCCATGCCACCAGGGCCCCCCCCCCCCCCCCCCCCATCAGGGTTGCCAGCCTCAATAAAACCAGGGACAGTATGTAAACATCAGTGTTTTTTTTAAAAATGTATAGCTGCCCCGCCTCTCCAGTACCTTTTTAGTGTGTGTATGTGTATTCTGTGTGTGTATGTGTATTCTGTGTGTGTATGTGTCCCCATAATCTCCTATTGTCTCCTGTTGTCAGTCCGCCCCTGTTGGGCACGACTGTATATGTGAAAGCCACCGGGCCTCGCCAACGTTCCTCTGTATACCGCGGTCCTAACTCAATAGTTCTGAGAGTCTCCAAAATTGAAGCCAACCAATGGATAAATCAAGGGCAGGCTTGCCTGGAGAGGGCGCCATTCCTCCTCTGCACAGCTCGTTGGCTGTCAGCTGTAGATAGTCCAGGAGCGGCTTTCTGGTAGTGACAGCGGTAGACCCAGGGGCCGTCTTTAATGCTGATTGGACCCTGTGGCAAACATTTTCTTGAACCCCCCCCCCCCCCCCCCGAATCCACTTATCAACTATTTCAGGGCTGTGTGGGCTCAAGGGGCAGTTTTGGGCCCCACAACAACTGGGGCAGCTGCCCCTTTTGCCCTGGGTAGACCAGGCCTGTGGAGTATGTCGGCACAGCTATTTTACCCCCCCCGGAAGCCTATGTGAAAGGGTGACAACATAAGAGCTCAGTTATGAGCCTTGTTACTTATAACAGGAAGTCCATGAATAAGGACCTGCGGGGGATGATCAGTGGGTGTGATCTTACGGAAAGCTGCAGATTCAGAAGGAATTAAAAATAGATTTTTCAATGGCTTGAAAATGGGAAGGATTACAAGAGATTGTAGCGATCGGGTTCATGTGCAATTCAAAGTGTTACTAAACCCACAACAATAAAATTAATCTGTATACGCAGCATGCTTGTTAGGCCGCGTACACACGCGACCGGACTTTCCGGCAGACTAGGTCCGAAGGGATTAGTCCGTCAGACAATCCGATCGTGTGTGTGGGCTAAACCGGACTTTTTTCCGGGAAAAAAAAAATAATAATCCAACGGACCTAGAAATAGAACACGTTTCAAATCTATCCGACGGACTAAAATCGGGAAAACCGTTCGTCTGTGTGCTGGTCTGACGGATCAAATACGACGCAAGGGCAGCTATTGGCTACTGGCTATTGAACTTCCTTCTTTAGTCCCGTTTACGTCATCACGTTCAAAACGAACGGACTGTCAAAACGGACTAATGCCGCGCACACGCGATCGGAATTCTCGTCTGAAAAAGCTCTGATGGTTTTCCCGAGGGAATTCGGCTCAAGCTGTCTTGCCTACACACGGTCACACCAAATTCCAAAACGCGGTGAAGTACAACACGTACGACGGGACTAGAAAAAGGAAGTTCAATAGCCAGTAGCCAATAGCTTCTGTCTCGTAGTTGAATCTGAGCATTGCGTGTCGGAATTGCGTACACACGATCGGAATTTCCGATAGCATGTTCTCAATTTTCCAAACGGAAAATCTTTCTATCAATTTTTGGCTGGCGGGAATTCGGACAGCTAAATTCCACTGGAGCGTACACACGGTCGCATTTTCCGATGAAAAGGTATTTTTCTGGCCGGAATTCCGATCGTGTGTACGCGGCATAAGTCCGTTCGTGTGTGGGCAAGTCCGTTCGTTCAGAAAGTCAGTCGGGAAGACCGTTGGACCTAGTCTGCCGGAAAAGTCCGGCCGTCTGTACGCGGCATTATACTCACTGTGGAACCTAAAAGGTTAATCCTCAGCATTGTGTAAAAAAGGCTGTTTGATCCTGTCTTCTCTGATCTTCCTCTTTTTCCACAGTCCCCAATTTATCTGCGGATAGTACAGAGCCTTGGGGGCACTCTGCACATGCTCAGTTTGGTGTGTATTGCTAGAGATGTTTATTTTTTTTCCTCTGAGGATGCATGTGATCACAGGGCCAATCAGCACTGTCCAGACAGAGGGTCAGGAGCCCTGCAGCCTTATAGGACAGTTAGAAGAGAATGAAAACCCCTCCTACAAGCTTTAAACTGATTGAAGTCACAAGACTGCTATATACTGCTGATGAGAAAAGACATTTAGCAGTTTATATTTATTAAAATTATTGCATTTCCATGTTTTGTGTACTGTGGGAGATCAGATATAGTGAATGCAGAGTCCTGGGGAGAGCAGATATAGTGAGTGCAGGCTCCTGGGGAGAGCAGATATAGTGAATGCAGGCTCCTGGGGAGAGCAGATATAGTGAATGCAGAGTCCTGGGGAGAGCAGATATAGTGAATGCAGGCTCCTGGGGAGAGCAGATATAGTGAATGCAGGCTCCTGGGGAGATCAGATATAGTGAATGCAGGCTCCTGGGGAGAGCAGATATAGTGAATGCAGAGTCCTGGGGAGAGCAGATATAGTGAATGCAGAGTCCTGGGGAGAGCAGATATAGTGAGTGCAGGCTCCTGGGGAGAGCAGATATAGTGAGTGCAGGCTCCTGGGGAGAGCAGATATAGTGAATGCAGGCTCCTGGGGAGAGCAGATATAGTGAATGCAGGCTCCTGGGGAGATCAGATATAGTGAATGCAGGCTCCTGGGGAGAGCAGATATAGTGAATGCAGGCTCCTGGGGAGATCAGATATAGTGAATGCAGGCTCCTGGGGAGAGCAGATATAGTGAATGCAGGCTCCTGGGGAGATCAGATATAGTGAATGCAGGCTCCTGGGGAGAGCAGATATAGTGAATGCAGGCTCCTGGGGAGATCAGATATAGTGAATGCAGGCTCCTGGGGAGAGCAGATATAGTGAATGCAGGCTCCTGGGGAGAGCAGATATAGTGAGTGCAGGCTCCTGGGGAGACCAGATATAGTGAATGCAGAGTCCTGGGGAGATCAGATATAGTGAATGCAGGCTCCTGGGGAGATCAGATATAGTGAGTGCAGGCTCCTGGGGAGAGCAGATATAGTGAGTGCAGGCTCCTGGGGAGAGCAGATATAGTGAGTGCAGGCTCCTGGGGAGAGCAGATATAGTGAGTGCAGGTTCCTGTGGAGGGCAGATATAGTGAATGCAGGCTCCTGGGGGGATCAGATATAGTGAATGCAGGGTCCTGGGGAGAGCAGATATAGGGAGTGCAGGCTCCCGGGGAGATCAGATATAGGGAGTGCAGGCTCCCGGGGAGATCAGATATAGGGAGTGCAGGCTCCTGGGGGGATCAGATATAGTGAGTGCAGGCTCCTGGGGGGAGCAGATATAGTGAGTGCAGGCTCCCGGGGGGAGCAGATATAGTGAGTGCAGGCTCCCGGGGAGATCAGATATAGTGAGTGCAGGCTCCTGGGGGGAGCAGATATAGTGAATGCAGGCTCCTGTGGAGATCAGATATAGTGAATGCAGGCTCCTGGGGAGATCAGATATAGTGAATGCAGGCTCCTGGGGAGATCAGATATAGTGAGTGCAGGCTCCTGGGGAGATCAGATATAGTGAGTGCAGGCTCCTGGGGGGAGCAGATATAGTGAGTGCAGGCTCCTGGGGAGATCAGATATAGTGAGTGCAGGCTCCAGGGGAGATCAGATATAGTGACTGCAGGCTCCTGGGGAGATCAGATATAGTGACTGCAGGCTCCTGGGGAGATCAGATATAGTGAGTGCAGAGTCCTGGGGAGATCAGATATAGTGAGTGCAGGCTCCTGGGGAGATCAGATATAGTGAGTGCAGGCTCCTGGGGAGATCAGATATAGTGAATGCAGGCTCCTGGGGAGATCAGATATAGTGAATGCAGAGTCCTGGGGAGATCAGATATAGTGAATGCAGAGTCCTGGGGAGAGCAGATATAGTGAGTGCAGGCTCCTGGGGAGAGCAGATATAGTGAGTGCAGGCTCCTAGGGGGAGCAGATATAGTGAGTGCAGAGTCCTGGGGAGATCATATATAGTGAATGCAGGCTCCTGGGGGGAGCAGATATAGTGAGTGCAGAGTCCTGGGGAGAGATGATCTAGTGAATGCAGGGTCCGGGGTTTAGTAACACTAATAGGTTAGAACACAACCCCCCCCCCCGAGATCCCAAATAAAAGTCGCTTGCGGTTTATCAGGATCATCATCTTTTAATACTTTATTTGCTGTATAAAAACATAATATTGAATTGCACACACTGGCTGCATAGTTTCAAGTAATACAAAATGATGACTTGTTATTAAAGAATAAGGTGACGCCAAAACAAAGTGCATTTATCCTTCTTGCCCTGATCTAAATGAACCCCCCTCCCCCTCACAGGGACCTGGATCTGTTGGTCGTGGTGCCGCTGTTTACATCCAGCACTGGACGCCTGTCCCGGCCATGTCTATGGACGTCTCCCATCATCTCTGGCCCCATAGAAGTCTATGTGCTCATTCATACCAGAGTCACCCTGTGAAAAGCAGTCCATATTGGAACACTTTTCAGAGGGTGTTTGATAGGCTGCGAGAAAGTCCCACACCACAACTGCATGTTCTTGCAAGCAGTCACATGAATGGTGCACATACACTAGATTACCAAAAGTATTGGGACGCCTGCCTTTACACATGAACTTTAATGGCATCGTAGAGGGGGGGGGGGGGGGGGGGGTCTTTAGGTCAGCGGAAGGGGCAAAAAGAACAAGCACACTTTGCCTTAAACTACACATACCCTTTAAGCATAAATTATACATAACAAAAAAAAATTCCTACAACTAATACTCTCCAGCAGAACCTGCGCATTTTTGTAACAAGCAAAACGAGTACCATATTGGATTAAACGTGATTTTCATACACGCCAAGTCACGGATCTCCTGTTTTAGAGTTTCTGTTTTTCTTTTCTTCTTTTTATCAATCCCAGCCAACAACGTGGTGCCAACATTGAGAAGGCAGAGTACAGCCAGCCATACGTGGGTCAGTTCTATCATTCAACCAGTGGTGGCCCCGTCTATAAAAAGGGACACGGGGGCGTCGCGCCCCCCAATCCCTGCACCCAGGCCCCTTATCTACACATAGGGTGCTAAACCCATGGATTCCGATAAGGTTTTTTTTTTAAGCACATGATTAGAGCCAGAGGCTCTAGTTGGCTTAAAAAAAAAAGAAAAAAAAAAAAAGGTGGGCTCGGGGTGCAGAGCACTGCGCCCCAAGCCCACCCAGTTGTGTGACAATAGCAAATTAATATTCCCTATTGTCTTCCTGATTCTCCTCTCGGCCAATCAGGAAGCAGGTCCCAAGACCCAAATGGCTTGGGGGGGGGGGGGGGGTCAGAGAATTAATGCCCCATTGTTGGTGTCAGCAACAGGAATAGACCGCTGCTGTCGATCAGTGTTTCTCAACTCCAGTCCACAAGGCGCCCCCAACAGGTCATGTTTTCAGATTTCACTCAGATACTATAAGCCTCGTACACACGGTACGATTGTTGGCAGAGGATTGTCTGTTGTCCTAAAATCTGACCGTTAGTTCGCTCTTTTTGACAACTGTTGTTCAATTTTCGGCCAACAAATGTTGGACGACAGGCTAGTAAATTTTTGGCGGACAGCAGCTTGGCGTCAGATTTTCGATTGGTCAGTACACAAGTCCGTCACACAAAATTGAACCGTACAAACAGACATGCTCGGAATCAATGCTCAACAAACACGAAATTAGCAGAAGGTGCCCAAAGGGTGGCGCTCAAGAGCTGAAATTCCTCGTAGTACCTCGCTACGTTCGTGTTTGTGGCCATTAGTATGCAAGACAAGATCCCGACACGCCCTGAAGACAAAAATCAGACGCTCGATTGTCCAATAATCGTACCGTGTGTAGCGGGCTTAAAGCGATTGTAAGGGTTTGTTTTTAAATAACAAACATCATACTTACCTCCACTGTGCAGCTCGTTTTGCACAGAGTGACCCCAAACACCGTCTTCTGGGGTCCCTCGGCGGCTCCTCCCCACATCAGATAACCCCCTAGGAGAAGCGCTCTCCCTTGTGGGCACACTTCCGAGTCCAGCTTTCAGCGTCCATAGCCGCACCCCGCCCCCCCACGTCATTGGATTTGATTGGCAGCAGCGGGAGCCAATGGCTGCGCTGCTACCAATCTATCCAATCAGGACACGAGACACCAGCTAGTTCCGGAGAAAGATCGGGGTGAGGTAAGTAAAACGGGGGTGGCTGCAGCACCACAGAAGGTTTTTCACCTTAATGCATAGACTGCAAACCTCGAAGGGTTTCCAACCCCTTTAAGGCAGTGAAACGGATCAAATCACCTGTGCAAAATAGCGCAAAGCCCGAAAACATGACCTGTTGGGGGCGCCTTGAGGACTGGAGTTGAGAAACACTGCTGTAGAAAAGCACCTAGATGAAAAAGCCAGCAACACGGTGTCCTATGCTCAAACTCTTCTTTATTATAAATGCATCAGGAATTTTTTAAAACAAAATCCTATACCCAGAAAAGTGTTGACTAAAGCCCACCAGGGCCGAAACCCGTCAACACTTTCTGCGTACAGGACTCGGAATAAAGAAGAGGTTTATGAGAATAGCACACCATGGTGTTGCCAGATTTTTTTAGTCTAAATGCCTGAATTTGACCAGTTTTTACTCACTGGCAGTGGTCCCCGTTGCAGCAAAGTTCAGACTAGTAGAGGGAGAAGCAGCACAAGATGCTAATCAGTTAGTGCAGTAGGGAGGTCATGGCTCTGTTCCGAGTTCCTCCACACCAAGCTGGACAAACCATGTCTGTATGGAGCCGGCTTTGTACACAGGGGTACAGTAGAGTTGCCACCTCATCCCTCTAAAACCGAACACATATTAAATTACACGGGTTCTGTGTCTGATTAAGGTGGTAATTAAACTCACTTGTTTTTTTTTGTTTTGTTTTTTAAAAGCCTGTGGCATGTGAAACACACCCAAAACTCCACCTGGTGGCAAAAAAAGTGCACACACATAAAGAGTGACACCAAACGTGCAACGGTTCCACTAGGGGGGGACCTTACCCTGGTCCCCCTGGGGCGTTAGGCTCCTGACGGGGACTGAGGTACTTCACTAGGTCTGTCTAGCAGAAAACCAGACGGACCCCTTTCTCTGGAGGGCCGAAACAGACCCACCCAAGTACTCGGTGGGGCTCCCCCGAAGGGAGGCCTCATGAGAGAGGGTGAACTAAGCCAAAAGGCCTATGTCCACCCCCCCATCCCAAGACTTTCAAAAGGTAGGCCCGAGGACCTACACCCTACTCATCACACGGTGACAAATGTGTAACACATTAAACTCACTTGGTGCCTTATCTGCACTAAATTAGTCTAAGAACCTGTGTAATTCATATGCGTTTTGGGTTTAAATGGATGAGGTGGCAACCCTAGGGTACAGTAATGTGGTTAAAGTCAGAATCATGATGGAAAAAAGGTCTTCAAACTCTGACCACATGGGTGGAAGAGCGCAATTGGTCTACAATGTCTTAATATGCTATAGCAGTGATGGAGAACCTCGGCACCCCCAGATGTTTTTGAACTACATTTCCCACGATGCTCATCCACTCTGCAGCGTAATGGAGCATCATGGGAAATGTAGTTCCAAAACATTTGGGGTGCCAAGGTTCTCCATCACCGTGCTATAGCATTTAGCAGCCATCATTTAAAAGGGGGGAGGCTACATACATTTGGTCATATGGTGTATGGGCAAGTGTCCAAAAAGTTTTGGCCACATGCTGAAGCTGAGCCTCCACTGGAATGGATAACAGTGGCTCTAACAAGTCCCCCAAAGGATTTCTGGACTATCAATACTTTAGGATTCAGTTCACCATAAAGGTACCATTATAAAAAGCTCATAATATACTGTAGTTAAAACAAATAAATACATTTTAAAAAGGCAATAGGCTTTGTGTTCTTACAGCAATATGATCTGAAATAAAGAAAAAAAAATTGAAGGTCCTATCATGAGGCTATACTGTATATGCCGTTGCCAACCAGAAAGCGAAGCGAACAAGGCCAGCTCTCCCATGTGTTAGATTTCACGCTTATTGGTCTATACCGATGATGGCGAACCTTGGCACCCCCAGATGTTTTGGAACTACATTTCCCGTGATGCTCACCTACACTGCATGAGCATCACGGGAAGGGTGGTCGAGCATCACGGGAAGGGTGGTCGAGCATCACGGGAAGGGTGGTCGAGCATCACGGGAAGGGTGGTCGAGCATCACGGGAAGGGTGGTCGAGCATCACGGGAAGGGTGGTCGAGCATCACGGGAAGGGTGGTCACGGGAAGTGTAGGTGAGCATCACGGGAAGTGTAGGTGAGCATCACAGGAAGTGTAGGTGAGCATCACAGGAAGTGTAGGTGAGCATCACGGGAAGGGTGGTCACGGGAAGGGTGGTCACAGGAAGGATGGTTGAGCATCACGGGAAGGGTGGTTGAGCATCACGGGAAGGGTGGTTGAGCATCACGGGAAGGGTGGTTGAGCATCACGGGAAGGGTGGTTGAGCATCACGGGAAGGGTAGTCACGGGAAGTGTAGGTTGAGCATCACGGGAAGTGTAGGTTGAGCATCACGGGAAGTGTAGGTTGAGCATCACGGGAAGTGTAGGTTGAGCATCACGGGAAGTGTAGGTTGAGCATCACGGGAAGTGTAGGTTGAGCATCACGGGAAGTGTAGGTTGAGCATCACGGGAAGGGTGGTCGAGCATCACGGGAAGGGTGGTCGAGCATCACGGGAAGGGTGGTCGAGCATCACGGGAAGTGTAGGTTGAGCATCACGGGAAGGGTGGTCGAGCATCACGGGAAGGGTGGTCGAGCATCACAGGAAGTGTAGGTTGAGCATCACGGGAAGGGTGGTCGAGCATCACGGGAAGTGTAGGTCGAGCATCACGGGAAGGGTGGTCGAGCATCACGGGAAGGGTGGTCGAGCATCACGGGAAGGGTGGTCGAGCATCACGGGAAGGGTGGTCGAGCATCACGGGAAGGGTGGTCGAGCATCACGGGAAGGGTGGTCGAGCATCACGGGAAGTGTAGTTCCAAAACCTCTGGGGGTACCAAGGTTCACCATCACTGGTCTATACTAACCCTTTACACCTCTACAGTAGTAAGAGAACTGCAATTCATAACAAAGTAAATTTTTTAGTACCGCAGACAGTAAAACATCAAAGGTCTGGAGCCCAGCCTTGGACATCATGCTCTGATATACCGGTCAAGGCAAAAAAATAAATAAAAAATTGTTGGAATATTTCACTAACTTCTTATCAGATGTAATATGTTTTTTTGTTATATTGGTAAGCAAAGCCAAGGCCTCAAGCACGCAGCTAATGTTATACACCTAGACGGCGTCACATGAAGAACCGAGAAATCAACCATGGAATATCCATTGCCAGTGAGCTCTGGTGGAAGATACTTAGTTGCCCCCCCATAGTATAGCTCCACAGAACCAGACTTTGGAGTATTCTTCCAAGTTCCATAGGATGTAACACTGATCCACATGTCAATTTGGTATATATCTTCTAAAAATATTTGGAATCAAGAGAATGAAGGCACGTCCATCAAAGCTACAGGAAATAAAGCAATAAAAAAAATAGTGCAAGGATAATTTGGGGGGGGGGGGGGAGTTGACTAGCTTGATGGATCGTGGTGTTTAATGATGTGGTCACTGCAAAAGCATTCATGAGCTGTGATGTCACCAGGCGGAAGGGTTATCTGTATTGGAAGGTGTACATCATTGCTGCCATGGAAATGATCTTAGACGGGCGAACAGCTCACGTGCCGCACTTTCGTGTAAAAGGGACTCATTAGTCGTCCTTGTCCAAGGCCTCCTCGCTGTCGCTGCTCTCCTCTTCTATCCTGGAGTGGAATCCCGCCACGTCTAGTTCCAGGAAGTTGGTCAGGAGTTTGGCCACGGCTTCCACATCGCTACAGAAGAAAGACTTAGATATAAAATAGGCAACGCGACCTTGCGCAATGGCAGAGTTCAGAGCCATAGAAAACAATTCACAAAGCTTTCACACAAGGAGGGAGAAGGACCCTTATTTTTAGATTGAGCTGAAAATAACAAACTTTATGAATTGACCCTCAGGGTTCTTACATACCTACGTCCTCCCAGCACTGCGCTCTGGGTAAGCGGGTGGGATATTCCCGTCAGAAGACGTAAGACGAGGAGGTAGCCCTTCCCGAAGTATTTCACTTTCTCCTCTTGGACGCTGATGTCCCTTATCTCACTGAGGAGCACCACTGCTGCAAAAAAAGAAAGAACGGCGGGCTTTTACCTTCCAAAGGCAGTTCATTACGAGAGACAATTCACAAAAATACAATCCATCCGCCACCCCAAAATTTCACCCGCTCCGGAATGCAAATCCGACACCCCACCTACCTTGTTCCTGGCCTCCTTGGCACATCGTCAGCAATTTCTTGTACAAGCTGAATGATTTTAGGAAGGCCTTCTTTTCCCGCTTGTCAAATATGGCTTCCTTTAAAATAAAAGGAGGGGGGAAAAAAAAAAAAGACTAAATGAGAGAGCCCAGCTGGAATTAAAAAGTACAAAAAAAAAAAATTTGAAAACCATCATCAGAGTAAAAGGGGGCTGAATACAGATCCCAGACCCCCCCACATACACACTTTTCACATATTTATTTGTATCATTTGTGTAATTATATATATATATATATATACACACACACACACACACACACACACTACATACATATACACACACACATATATATATATATATATATGAATGAACGAACATTTTTCATATTATAATTTTCCTTAAAAAAAAAAAAAATAATAATATATATATATATATATATATATATATAATTTATTTTTTATTATTATTATTATATATTATATCTAATTTCCTAAAAATTATTATATATATATATATATATATATAAATTTTTAGGAAATTAGATATAATATATAATAATAATAAAAAATAAATTATATATATATATTTTTTTTTAGGAAAATTAGATATAATATGAAAAATTATATAATTTTTCATTTTATATATATATATATATATTTTTTTTTTTTTTTTTTTTTTTTTATATAATTTTTCATATTATATATAATTTTCCTAAAAAAAAAAATTTATATATATATATATAATAATTTTTAGGAAATTAGATATAATATGAAAAATGTTCATGTTCACATATATATGTGCCACTTTGTGTTGGTCCATCAAATAAAATCCCAATAAAATACATTTATGTTTTTGGTTGTAACATCACAAAAATGTGGAAAATTTCAAAGGGGTGTGAATACTTTTTAAGGCATTGTATCTTTTCATGTGACAACACTGAAGAAATGACACTTGTCTACAATGTAAAGTAGTGAGTGTACAGCTTGTATAACAGTGTAAATTTCCTGTCCCCTCAAAATAACTCAACACACAGCCATTTAATGTCTAAACCGCTGGCAACAAAAGTCAGTACACCCCTAAGTGAAAATGTCCAAATTGGGGCCCAATTAGCCATTTTCCCCTCCCCCCGGAGTCATGTGACTCGTTAGTGTTACAAGGTCTCAGGTGTGAATGGGGAGCAGGTGTGTTCAATTTGGTGTTATCGCTCTCACTCTCTCATACTGGTCACTGGAAGTACAAAATGGCACCTCATGGCAAAGAACTCTCTGAGGATCTGAAAAAAAGAATTGTTGCTCTACATAGATGGCCTAGGCCAGTGATGGTGAACCTTGGCACTCCAGATGTTTTGAAACTACATTTCCCATGATGCTCCACTACACTGCAGAGTGCATGAGCATCATGGGAAATGTAGTTCCAAAACATCTGGGGTGCCAAGGTTCGCCATCACTGGCCTAGGCTATAAGAAGATTGCCAAGACCCTGAGACTGAGCTGCAGAACGGTGGCCAAGACCATACAGCGGTATAACAGGACAGGTTCCCCTCAGAACAGGCCTCGCCATGGTCCACCAAAGAAGTTGAGGTCACGTGCTCAGCGTCATATCCAGAGGTTGTCTTTGAGAAATAGACGTATGAGTGCTGCCAGCATTGCTGCAGAGGTTGTAGGGGTGGGGGGTCAGCCTGTCAGTGCTCAGACCATACGCCGCACACTGCATCAAATTGGTCTGCATGGCTGTCATCCCAGAAGGAAGCCTCTTCTAAAGATGATGCACAAGAAAGACCACAAACAGTTTGCTGAAGACAAGCAGACTAAGGAGATGGATTACTGGAACCATGTCCTGTGCTCTGATGAGACCAAGATAAAGGTATTTGGTGTCAGATGGTGTCAGGCGTGTGTGGGGGCAACCAGGTGAGGAGGACAAAGACAAGTGTGTCTTGTCTACAGTCAGGCATGGTGGTGGGGGTGTCATGTGGTTAAAGTCAGAATCATGATGCAAGTTCAAAGATAAAAAAAATAAAATAAAAAAATTGTACTTTAAAAGCAAATTTGAAGTCATCTAAAAGTTTCTTTGCAATTCCAAGTAAAGAAGACAAATCGCCACATCCAGGAAAATAAAAAGTCAAGTTTACTGAACGTAAAAGGCCAATTTCTCAATGTAGTAAAACTTTTACTACCATGAGAAAGGGGTCTCTCGTTTGAAATGTTGGGTCTTAATAGAATGGCAGCAAATTTATTTTTTGTTTCACTAAAGCAGGGGGGTCTCCAAACTTCTAAACAAAGGGGCCAGTTCACTGTGCTTTAGACTCCAGGGGGGCCGGACTGTGGCCAGTAGGAGTATAAGATGTTCTGGCATCCAGCAGGAGTAAACAATGCCCTATCTTTAATGTTAGAGGACTAATGCCCCATCCATGGCCTCAATGGGAAGCAACCGCGCCCCATCCTTGGCCTCCGTGGGCGGCAACCGCGCCCCATCCTTGGCCTCCGTGGGCGGCAACCGCGCCCCATCCTTGGCCTCCGTGGGCGGCAACCGCGCCCCATCCTTGGCCTCCGTGGGCGGCAACCGCGCCCCAACCATGGCCTCCGTGGGCGGCAACCGCGCCCCATCCTTGGCCTCCGTGGGCGGCAACCGCGCCCCATCCTTGGCCTCCGTGGGCGGCAACCGCGCCCCATCCTTGGCCTCCGTGGGCGGCAACCGCGCCCCATCCTTGGCCTCCGTGGGCGGCAACCGCGCCCCATCCTTGGCCTCCGTGGGCGGCAACCGCGCCCCATCCTTGGCCTCCGTGGGCGGCAACCGCGCCCCATCCTTGGCCTCCGTGGGCGGCAACCGCGCCCCATCCTTGGCCTCCGTGGGCGGCAACCGCACCCCATCCTTGGCCTCCGTGGGCGGCAACCGCACCCCATCCTTGGCCTCCGTGGGCGGCAACCGCACCCCATCCTTGGCCTCCGTGGGCGGCAACCGCACCCCATCCTTGGCCTCCGTGGGCGGCAACCGCACCCCATCCTTGGCCTCCGTGGGCGGCAACCGCACCCCATCCTTGGCCTCCGTGGGCGGCAACCGCACCCCATCCTTGGCCTCCGTGGGCGGCAACCGCACCCCATCCTTGGCCTCCGTGGGCGGCAACCGCACCCCATCCTTGGCCTCCGTGGGCGGCAACCGCACCCCATCCTTGGCCTCCGTGGGCGGCAACCGCACCCCATCCTTGGCCTCCGTGGGCGGCAACCACGCCCCAGCCTTGGCCTCAGTGGGCGGCAACCGCGCCCCATCCTTGGCCTCAGTGGGCGGCAACCGCGCCCCATCCTTGGCCTCCGTGGGCGGCAACCGTGCCCCATCCTTGGCCTGTCAATTTTTATTTTTTTCATTTTTTGTATGTTCTGACCATCAATGGCAATAAAGGACGGGCACTCTTCGTCATTTTACTTAAAAAGTAAAGAAAATACAAAATTTTGGGCTGGAAATCCACTTTTCGATAATTTCACATAAACCAAACTTTTGATAGCAAAATGGACTTACTTCCCAATCTTCTAAATTCTGGATAGCCACAAAGAAACAACCGGCCACATAGAAGAGCTTCCAGGCAAAGGAGTCTGGAGGAAAAGAGAAGCCACCAGAAGGAAGAGGAGTCAATAGAAAAACAAAAACACCAAACCAAAGAGACACATTTATGATTGACGGTTCAAAGAGTTTGAATGAAACACAAAGAGCCAATGAAAAATAACCGATCCTAAAGGTGAAGAAGCCACTGGTGCTGCGAGTCGTGATTCACCCCCCTCTGTAGGGGTGCAGAATTTCATACTGCTAACCCCAGAAATCAGAAATCATTCCATTCCTGGGAAGAGGAGTGCTTGACCCAAATTAACTACACTATATTACCAAAAGTATTGGGACGCCTGCCTTTACACGCACATACATTTTAATGACCCCCCCCCCAGTCTTAGTCCGGAGGGGTCAATATTGAGTTGGCCCTTTGCAGCCATAACACCTTCACCTCTTCTGGGAAGGCCGTCCACAAGGTTTAGGAGATGTGTCTATGGGAAGGTCTGACCGTTCTTCCAGAAGAGCATTTGTGAGTTCAGCCACTGGATGTTGGACAAGAAGGCCTGGCTCACAGTCTCCGTTCTAATTCATAGTTTCATAGTTAGTTAGTAAGGTTGAATAAAGACACCAGTCCATCTAGTTCAACCTGAGTGTCTACAACTGTCCCTATCCCTGTACTTTACACACTCACATTGGTCCCTACCCACAATCCAAGGTCCCCATTCATATACTAGGGGCCAATTTTGGACAGATACCAATTAACCTACCTGCATGTCTTTGGTTTGTGGGAGGAAACCGGAGTACCTGGAGGAAACCCACACAGGCACAGGGAGAACATGCAAACTCCAGGCAGGTAGTGTCATGGTTGGGATTTGAACCAGCGACCCTTCTTACTGCTAGGTGAGAGTGCTAACCACTACACCACTGTGCCGTCATCTTAAAGTATTTCTATCGGGTTGAAGTCAGGACTCTGTGCAGGCAGTCAAGTTTCTCCACCCCAAACTGGCTCATCCATGTCTTGCTTTGTACACTGGTGAGCAGTCATGTTGGAACAGGAAGGGGCCGTCCCCAAACTCTTCCCACAAAGTTGGGAGCATGAAATTGTCCAAAATGTCTTGGTATGCTGACGACTCAAGAGTTCCCTTTCACTGGGACTAAGGAGCCAAGTCCAACCCCTGAAAAACACCCCCACACCATAATCCCCCCTCCCCCCCACACCATAATCCCCCCTCCAAATGGTTTGGACCAATGCATAAAGCAAGGTCCACAAAGATATGGATGAATGAGTTTGGGGCGGAGGAACTTGAGTGACCTGACGTTGGGACAAGTGAAATCCCACTCGTCCAACATCAGTGCCTGACCTCACAAATGCTCTTCTGGAAGAATGGTCAAACATTCCCATAGACACCCTCCTAAACCTTGTGGACGGCCTTCCCAGAAGAGGTGAAGCTGTTATAGCTGCAAAGGGCCAACTCAATATTCAACCCTCCAGACTAAGACTGAGGGGCCATTAAAGTTCGTGTGTGTGTGTAAAGGCAGGCGTCCCAATACTTTTGGAAATATAGTGCATTAAAGTGAACTAAAAAGCTGGACTTCTACTTTAAGATAGGGACAATATGTAGTCACGGGGAACTTACCTGTGCTGTAAAACGCAGCGGCCAGCCCCACCGAAGAGATTGCTAAAAAAGACAAGCAGATGTATCAATACACAAATAGTGATTCCTAAAAGTCAGTATTCTTAGCGAGAAAATAACTTAGAACCCCCAAATGTTATATTTTTATTTTTTATAGCAGAGGCTCTAGAGAAAAAAATGGCGGTTGTTGCAATTTTTTTTATATGACACGATATTTGTGCAACAGTTTTTCAAAAGAAATCTTTTGGGGGGGAAAATAATAAAAATAAAAAACAACATAGAACCACAGAAACCTACAAAAGTGATAGTAGTCCATCAAATCTGCACATTTTTTTATTTTAATTTTTTTGCTTTTTTTTTGTTTTGTTTTTTGTGAACCTTGTTGTCAGACTATAGATTTATGTTCATCCCAAGCATGTTTGAAGCCATTTACTGTTGACTGTCTCACTACCTCTTCCGGTAGTTTATTCCAAGCATCAACTACCCTTTCAGTAATGTAATACTTTCTAAAATTTATTTTCAACGTCCCTCCAGTTAGTTTAAGATCATGTCCCCGTGTTCTTGATTTTGGTTTCATATTGAAAAAAAATAAAAAAATAAAAATAAAAAACACCTTCCTGAACCCGATTGACCCCCTTGATGTATTTAAAGGTTTCAGTCATGTCTCCCCTTCCCCTTCTTTCCTCCAGACCGCACATATTATGTTCCTGAAGTCACTCTTGATACGTTTTATCCCCACACCTTTCACCATTTTTGTTCCCCGTCTCTGGACTCATTCTATGTACACTTTAACCACTTGGCCGACCAGCGCACGCCGATGTACGTCGACAGAATGGCACGGGCAGGCAAATGGGCGTACGTGTACGTCCCTTTAAATTTGCCGCCCTGCCATTGGGAGTGCGCTGCTGGCGGCACGCTCCCGCGCTGGTCAGGACCCCCCCGTGAGTCCGGTCGCGGGACCCGCGGACTCGATCGCCGCGGGCATCCCCGCGATCGTCTCACGGGACGGCTGAATGGAGGAAATGCCGTTGTAGACAACATTTCCCCATTCTGCCTAGCAACTAGTGACGCTGATCTCTGCTCCATGTGATTGGAGCAGAGATCAGTGTTCACTAAATGAAAGCCCAACCCCCCCACAGTTAGTAACACTCCCCTAGGAACACTTAACCCCCTACACTGCCACCCACTGGTTAACCCCTTCACTGCCAGTGTCATTTACACAGGAATCACTGCATTTATATAGCAGTGATTGCTGTATAAATGACAATGGTCCCAAAAATGTGTCAAAAATGTCCAATGGGTCCCCCACAATGTCGCAGTCACAATAAAAATCGCTGATCGCCGCCATTACTAGTAAAAAAAAAAAAAAATTATTAATAAAAATGCTATAAAACTATCCCCTATTTTGTAAACGCTATAACTTTTGCGCAAACCAATCAATAATCGTTTATTGCGATTTTTTTTTACCAAAAATATGTAGAAGAATACGTATCGGCCTAAACTGAGGGGAAAAAATATTTTTTATATATTTTTGGGGGATATTATAACAAAAAGTTAAAAATAATGCGTTTTTTTCAAAATTGTCGCTCTATTTTTGTTTATAGCGCAAAAAATAAAAACCGCAGAGGTGATCAAATACCACCAAAAGAAAGCTCTATTTGTGGGGAAAAAAGGACGTCAATTTTGTTTGGGAGACACGCCGCACGACCGCGCAATTGTCAGTTAAAGCGACGTAGTGCCAAATCAGAAAAAGTGGTCTGGTCTTTGACCAGCAAAATGGTCCGGTCTGAAAGTGGTTAATAAATGTCAAAATTACAATATATATAACCCGTATTTTTTGTAGAATGTGAAAGATGGTGCTTTGCCGAGTAGATAGATACCCAACATGTCATGCTTCAAAATTGCCCATGCTCGTTTCCTCAGAGAAGCCTATCCCGCCTCAACCCAACAGAACTTTTAGTTTTTCTCATCAACTATCTTATTTTCTCCTTCCCAAGACCTCCTGCTCTCTAGCTCCCATGTCACCTCCAGGACTTCCCCAGAACCTCTCCGATCCCCTGGAACTCCCAACTCCAATCTGTCTGGCTGTCTCCAGCTCTGTCCACCTTTGGGAGATCCCCGAAAACTCATTTTCTCAAGGAAGCCTATCCCACCACAACTCAACAACCACCCTCTTTGCTTCTTACAAGACCTCCTGCTCTCTAGCTACTTGGCTACCATGTCATCAGCCTCTCTCTCTCCCTATCCTCTGGAATTCCCTACCCCAATCTGTCTGGCTATTCCCAGCTCTGTCCACATTTAAAAACTCATGTTTTCAAGGAAGCCCATCATGCCTCTAAACAGAACTTTTACTTTCTCCATTAACCTTCGCTTCTCATAAGATGACCTGTTCTGTAGCTCCCCATGACACCTCCAGGACTTCTCTAGAGCCTCTCCCATCTCCCATAAAAACTCATGTCTTCAAGGAAGTCTATCATGCCTCAACTTCTCCATCAACCTTTGCTCATCATAAGAACGTCTGTTCTGTAACTCCCTTATCACCTCCAGGATATCTCCAGAGTCTCTCCCATCCTCTAGAACTCCCTACCTGAATCCTTCTGGCTATCCCCAGCTCTGTCCACCTTTAGGAGATGCCTGAAAACTCATATCTTCAAGCCCATCAAGCCTCAACCCAACAACAGAACTTTTAATTTCTCCATCAACCTTCACTCCTTGCAAGTCCTCCTGTTCTGTAGCTCCCTCATCTCCAGGACTTCTCCAGAGCCTCTCTTATCCTCAAACTCCCTTGTCACCTCAAGGACTTCTCCAGAGCCTTTCCCATCCCCTGGAACTCCAAACCCCAATCTGTCTTGCCATCTCCTATGCCTATCCTCTACAGACTAAGGAGATGGATTACTGGAACCATGTCCTGTGCTCTGATGAGACCAAGATAAAGGTATTTGGTGTCAGATGGTGTCAGGCGTGTGTGGGGGCAACCAGGTGAGGAGGACAAAGACAAGTGTGTCTTGTCTACAGTCAGGCATGGTGGTGGGGGTGTCATGGTCTGGGGCTGCATGAGTGCTGCCGGCACTGGGGGGGCTACAGATCATTGAGGGGACCATGAATGCCAACATGTACTGTGACATACTGAAGCAGAGCATGATCCCCTCCCTTCAGAGACTGGACCGCAGGGCAGTATTCCAACATGATAACCACCCCAAACACACCTCCAACACCACCACTGCCTTGCTAAAGAAGCTGAGGGTGAAGGTGATGGACTGGCCAAGCATGTCTCCAGACCTCAACCCTATTGATCATCTGTGGGACATCCTCAGACGGAAGGTGGAGGAGGGGAAGGTCTCCAACATCCACCAGCTCCGTGATGTTATCATGGGGGAGGGGAAGAGGACTCCAGTGGTGACCTGTGAAGCTCTGCTGACCTCCATGCCCAAGAGGGTGAAGGCAGTGCTGGAAAATAATGGCGGCCACACAAAATATTGACACTTTGGGCCCAGTTTGGAGATTCTCACTTAGGGGGGTGTCCTGACTTTTGTTGCCAGCGGTTTAGACATTAATAGCTGTGTGTTGAGTTATTTTGAGGGGACGGGAAATTTACACTGTTATACAAGCTGTACACTCACTACTTTACATTGTAGACAAGTGTCATTTCTTCAGTGTTGTCATATGAAAAAGATAGAATATACAGTGCCTGGAAAAAGTATTCATACCCCTTGAAAATTTTTCACATTTTGTCACGTTACAGACAAAAATGTAAATGTAGCCATGCGATGATTGCTGCTCACCTGGGTGGGATTGGTTTGCTAATTGGTGTTGGAGGTCTGGAGAAGGGACTCTAGCCCCCCGGTCTGGGAATGTTTTCTTGTTTCGTTTAAGCCTGTATTGGGGGTGGTCTCTATGTATATTAGGGCTGCAACTAACGATTATTTTCATAATCGATTAGTTGACCGATTATTGTTTCGATTAATCGATTAATCGGTTAATAACCGTAAAAAAAAAAGGTGTGGTGTATAATTTAGTTAATATGTAAAGTTTAAAAAAAGGCAATTTATTCTTAAATATCTCTCTATTCAGTGGTAAATATAAATAACCAACTATATGGTTAGGGAGCAAAATATCGAATCCACTCTGAGAATAACAGACAGAAGAGATATACTGTATATATTAGAGGGGATATATACTGTATATACTATTAGAGGAGATATACTATTGAAGATATACTGTATATACTATTAGAGGATATATACTGTATATACTATAAGAGATATACTGTATATACTATTAGAAGAGAGATATACTGCATATACTATTAGAGGGGATATACTGTATATACTATTAGAGGGGATATACTGTATATACTATTAGAGGAGATATACTGAATATACTATTAGAGGAGATATACTATTGAAGATATACTGTATATTCTATTAGAGGAGATATACTGTATAAACCATTAGAGGAGAGATATCGTGTATATACCATTAGAGGAGAGATATAATGTATATACTATTAGAGGAGAGATATACTATTAAAGGGTCAATCTGGTAAATATCATCAGACTCATTAACTTTAACCCCGTTTTGTTACTGGCCGATTAATCGATTATGAAAATAGTAATCGATTAATTTCATAATCGATTAGTTGTCGATTAATCGATTAGTTGTTTCAGCCCTAATGTATATCCCACCTGAGTGATACTGTAAG
The DNA here is from genome assembly GCF_037356315.1 of Lithobates pipiens. Taxonomy (NCBI): domain Eukaryota; kingdom Metazoa; phylum Chordata; class Amphibia; order Anura; family Ranidae; genus Lithobates; species Lithobates pipiens. The sequence goes on from NW_027507789.1 coordinate 3,015,179, forward strand.
CTGTATGTTTGAAATTCTGTATGTTTTATTATTGTTGTCCATGTGCCTGTTATTTCTTCCGCATTAAATAAAAGAATTACAAAAAAAAAAACGTAAATGTATTTTATGTGTCATTTCTTCAGTGTTGTCACATGAAAAGAGAGAAGAAAAGATTTACACAAATGTCACTGAGGGGTGTACTTACTTTTGTTACATATGGTAAATACTGAATTTCTACTTTCTCGTCCCCTCACAGTTCTCTTTGGTTTCAGTTGCCCCTTCCTTTCAGATTGTAAGCTCTTATGAACACTCTCTGGTGTTGCCTTGTAGCGCCTCCCTGTGTTTTGCAGACCACTGTGCACCCCGCGGGTGCCAAATAAACTCTACAATAATTGGGGGGTAAACTCACCGACCAAAAGGGACCAAGAGCGGACGCTGGGGTTCCTCTTGAGATGTAGCCGGGTCCCCGTCTGGCTCTCCACCTGCATATACATGGCTGCCTTATATCCTGGAAGACAAAGAGAAGAAGGAGTGACAGCGGACCCCCCGGCACTCAGCATGGAGGGGCCGCCTTATCTCTGGAGGCTTTTATCTCCGGCAATCAATACGGAGTGTTGTGTAACCGCCACATCCGGCTTTCTGGTAAACCGGTGCCGAGAGAGAGGAGGAAGGGTGACCAGGAAGAGGAACAAGAAGAGGAGAAGGAAGTTTTATTGTAGTAGAAGTTCTGCTGTGGGAACCGGCGTGGCAGCTGGCACGGGGCGCCGAGGCTGAAGCCATACCAAAAAACGAAAACGCAGCCAATCCGTTCACGGGGAAGCTGTGACATCACCGGAGCACGCGCCAGTCTTTGTATTATCATTGGTGGGTACTTGATGCGATTGCAGCCGTATTGGTGCAATTGTGACAGAGAAAATGGCGTACTGTCCGCGATACTTTTTTTTTTATTTGCACTAACGTACAATTTTTCAGGAGAAGTTTTCGGGGGGGGGGGGTGCGCCCCCTTCTTCAAGGTCCGAGCATTGCCGCGTAGAAAGTCAACCGCTTGCCGACCGCCTCGCGCCGAATATACGTCGTACAGGCAGAATCACGTACCTGTAGAGGCGGCCAGCGGGCGTGCGCGCACAGCAAGCTCCGAGAGTCGGGTCGCGGGTCCCGCCAACTCGATCGTCGCGTGGGATACCAGCGATGGCCTCACGGGGCAGAAGAACGGGGAGATGCTAATGTAAAACAAGCAACTCCCCGTTCTAACTAGCGACAGTGTCACTGATTTTCTGCTCCCTGTGATTGGGAGCAGAGATCAGTGACGTGTGTCACATGTAGCCACGCACCCCAGCACAGTTAGAAACACTCCCTAGGACACACTTAAATGCTACACTGCCCCCTAGTGGTTAACCCCCTTCACTGCCAGTGTCATTTACACAGGATTCAGAGCATTTGTATAGCACCGATTGCTGTATAAATGACAATGGTCCCAAAAACGTGTCAAAAAATGTCCAATGTGTCCGCTATAATGTCGCGGTCACAAAAAAATAAAATAATATCGCCGATTGCCGCCATGAGTAATAAAAAATAAAAAAAAATATAAAATGAATAAAAATGCCATAAAACTATCCCCTATTTTGTAGACGCTATAACTTTTGCGCAAACCAATCAATAAACGCTTATTGCGATTTTTTTTACCAAAAATATGTAGAAGAATACGTATTGGTCTGACCTGTGGGAAAAAAATGTTTTTTTATATATTTTTGGGGGATATTGATTATAGCAAAAAGTAAAAAAAAATAATGCGTTTATTTCTAAATTGTCGCTCTTTTTTTGTTTAAAGCGCAAAAAATAAAAACCGCAAAGGCGATCAATTGCCACCAAAAGAAAGTTCTTTGCCGCCATTAGTAATAAAAAAAAAATAATTATAAAATGAATAAAAATGCCATAAAACTATCCCCTATTTTGTAGACGCTATAACTTTTGCGCAAACCAAACGCTTATTGCGATTTTTTTTTTTACCAAAAATATGTAGAAGAATACGTATCGGCCTGAACTGTGGGGAAAAAAAAATATTTTTATATATTTTTGGGGGATATTTATTATAGCAAAAAGTAAAAAAATAATGCGTTTATTTCTAAATTGTCGCTCTTTTTTTGTTTAAAGCGCAAAAAGTAAAAACTGCAGAGGCGATCAATTGCCACCAAAAAAAGTTCTGTTTGGCGGGCGTCAATTTTGTTTGGGAGCCACGTCGCACGACAGCGCAATTGTCAGTTAAAGCGACGCAGTGCCGAATCGCAAAAAGTGGTCTGGTCAGGAGGGGGGGGGGGGGGGGGGGGGGGTAAATTCTTCCGGGTCTGAAGTGGTTAATGGGGGACCTGCAACTCATTTATTTTTTTATTTTGCAAGCCCGTTTTCTTCTAACAATATTCGCTCATCCGATAAATGACCTCAGTGATGTCATCAGTTCCTTAATATGTAAAGTAGATGATAATAAAGTTTGGTGAAGCGCTATTTATAACCGTTGCCGTTTTGTATATTACACACTTCCTTCCCTCCTGTCCTCCTTTGTTGCAGTCACTTCCTGTCTGCAGGTGTATTGTGTCTCAGAACGACCACATGACGGTTTATTTTGTAGTCTGACAACACAAAAGCACAGCTGGGCGGCGCGGACAAAGCGTTGTCACCTTATTATAGAACTTCTTTCTGAACAAGGTTTTAACTTCTGGCGCTTGCAGAGCCTCGGCCGCGTCACGGGGTCTCCGATCTGTACAGTGCACGCCAAGCCAGGTCTTAGGCTCCCCATTCACAACTCGGCGTTGCGATTTTACAGGCGTTTTTTTTTTTTTTTTGCAGCGTTTTTTGTATCGGCCAATCTGTAATCTGCCAAAAAAGAAGCTCCTGTACTTTTTTTTTTTTTGAGCGACGGGCGTTTTGCTTTAGGCGACAGAACGCTCAGATGTGAACAGGGGCCATTGAAATGAATGGGATTCGTCTTGTTGGGCGTTTTCAGAGCTGAGGCTTAGAGCAGAACGACGCCCAAAACGCCTAGATGTGAATATATAGTGGCAAAGGGTTAGAACCCCTGTCCGGTGGCCTCAGTCGGTGGGGCACCGGAGGGCAGCCGGAAGCCTCAGTCAGTGGGGCACCGTGCAGAGCAGAGGGAGTTGTCAGTCAGCGGGGCACTGGGCGGCGTCAGTCGGCAGGGCAGGGTATAGGGAGGCATCAGTCGGCGGGGCAGTGGGCAGCGTCAGTCGGTAGGGCACCAGGTGGCAGGCAGGGCAGAGGGATGTGTCAGTTGGCGGAGCAGGGGGTGGCGTCAGTTGGCGGGGCAGGGGGTGGCGTCAGTCGGCGGGGCAGGGGGTGGCGTCAGTCGGCGGGGCAGGGGGTGGCGTCAGTCGGCGGGGCAGGGGGTGGCGTCAGTCGGCGGGGCAGGGGTGGCGTCAGTCGGCGGGGTACCGGGGAGGGCAGAAGGGGGCGTCAGTCGTGGGGGCATTGGGCGGTGTCAGTCAATCGTCAGGGCACTGGGCAGGGCAGAGGGAGGTGTCAGTCGGTGGGGCATTGGGCGGTGTCAATCGGCAGGGCAGGGTAGAGGGAGGCATGAGTCGGCAGGGCACTGGGCAGCGTCAGTTGGTAGGGTACCAGGTGGCAGGCAGGGCAGGAGGGATGTGTCAGTTGGTGGGGCAGGGGGTTGCGTCAGTCGGGGGGGCAGGGGGTGGCGTCAGTCGGGGGGGCAGGGGGTAGCGTCAGTCGGCGGGTTACCGGGGAGGGCAGAAGGAGGCGTCACTCGGTGGGGCATTGGGCGGTGTCAGTCAATCGTCAGGGCACTGGGCAGGGCAGAGGGAGGCGTCAGTCGGCAGGGCAGGGGGTGGCGCCAGTCGGCGGGGTACCGGGGAGGGCAGAAGGAGGCGTCACTCGGTGGGGCATTGGGCGGCGTTAGTCAATCGTCAGGGCACTGGGCAGGGCAGGGGGTGGCGCCAGTCGGCGGGGCAGGGGGTGGCGCCAGTCGGCGGGGTACCGGGGAGGGCAGAAGGAGGTGTCACTCGGTGGGGCATTGGGCGGTGTCAGTCATTTGTTAGGGCACTGGGCAGGGCAGGGGGTGGCGCCAGTCGGCGGGGCAGGGGGTGGCGCCAGTCGGCGAGGTACCGGGGAGGGCAGAAGGAGGTGTCACTCGGTGGGGCATTGGGCGGTGTCAGTCAATCATCAGGGCACTGGGCAGGGCAGAGGGAGGCGTCAGTCGGCAGGGCAGAGGGAGGCGTCAGTCGGCAGGGCAGAGGAGGGCGTCAGTCGATGGGGCACTGGGCAGAGGGAGGTGTCAGTCTGCAGGGCACAGGGTGGCATCAGTCGGCTCGGCAGAGGAGGGCGTCAGTCATTTGACCCTTTTTTTTTACAATTTTTTAAATTATTATCTTTACAATTTTTTTAGAAGCCCCATTGGGGGGGCCTTTGGTGAAATATCAGAGGACGGAGTCAGTTGTTTTGTTTTTTTGTACAATCATTTTTAGATTTCCCAAAATTACGTGACATGAGAACAAACAATCTGTTCAATGTGTATCGACTCAACCAGACGCCTATGGTTGGGAGATTGAACAATCTGATTTGTATAGCGTATGGACGCCTTTAGGGTTGTCATCTAACCGCCAAAGGATAGATGTTCCCAATCTTTATTTACACAAATTTATCTAATCCAGAGGTTGCCAAATGTGACCCTTTGCTTGCCTTTACCTAGTCCTTGGGGCACCTTTCCTCCCACTGATACCAATGATGGGGCACTATTCCCCCCACTGATACCAATGATGGGGCACTATTCCTCCCACTGATACCAATGATGGGGCACTATTCCCCCCACTGATACCAATGATGGGGCACTATTCCTCCCACTGACACCAATGATGGGGCACTATTCCTCCCACTGATACCAATGAGGGAGCACTATTCCTCCACTGACACCAATGATGGGGCACTATTCCTCCCACTGATACCAATGATGGGGCACTATTCCTCCCACTGACACCAATGATGGGGCACTATTCCTCCAACTGACACCAATGATGGGGCACTATTCCTCCCACTGACACCAATGATGGGGCACTATTCCTCCCACTGACACCAATGATGGGGCACTATTCCTCCCACTGATACCAATGATGGGGCACTATTCCTCCCACTGACACCAATGATGGGGCACTATTCCTCCCACTGACACCAATGATGGGACACTATTCCTCCCACTGATACCAATGATGAGGCACTATTCCTCCCACTGATAACAATGATGGGGCACCATTACTCCCACTGATACCAAGAATGGGGCATTGTTTACTCTCACTGACAGCGAGTACTCCCATAGGTCACAGTTTGGCCCCCAAAAGTCTTAAGGTCAGCACATTTGTTTAGAAAGTTTGGAGACCGCTGATCGAATCCAAAACGATTGGTCAGATGCTATGGCTACATGTGTATCCATGCAATCCCCGGAGGCCCCCTGTGCTTCTAGGGCCCCGTACGCCACCACTACATGGGGGTCCGTGGATGGGGGTGACCTGCATCGTACAGGGTTGGCATTCCACAGATTCACCAGCAAATAAAAGCTTTTTTTTTTTTAAATCGGCTTCCCTCCCGGCTTCCCTTTCCAAAACACCGTCCTGGATCCAGGAAATCAAAAGCCAAAAGAAACAACCAAAATTGTGACCTCAGAATGGGAGACGCAGGGAGAGCCCCAGCCAGATGTGCCGGGGGGGCTGCAGCAAACAAAAGAAAAGGCCTGTGCAATCATCCCCTCCCCCTTCCCTGGGGCAGTGCTGGGTGCAGGATATCAGGCCCCCCCCCCCATAGCTCCCCAGTCCCTACACACACACAGACCTCCAGCACTCACCTACCTGCCTGATCCTCCAGCAACTTCCCCAGCCTCACACTGCACAGCCAGAGGCATGCTGGGAGATTGGAGGAAACACCCTGGCTTCACCTCCACCCTATGACTCCTCTCCAGTATCTGAATCCCACACCAGGTGGCGCTGTCTGCAAAACCCTGCCATAACAATGAATGTAACAACTTTCAATGTGCAAAAAGAAACATTGTAACCAGCCAATGAGAAGTCAGATACAGAGGGACACAGACAACAATAAAAACCCAACAGAGGCGCCAAACTTTTCCTAACTAAAGGAGGATTTTTTTGGTTGTATTTTTAGAGCCACCATGAGGGAGATTTACTAAAGATGGTGATCTCAGAATCTGGCGGAGTTGTGTACGGTAGCCAATCAGCTTCTGACTTCAGCTTGCTCAGTTAAGCTTTGGCAATAAAACCTGGAATCTGATTGGTTTCTATGCAGAGCTGCACTAAATTTTGCAAGCTCCAGCTTTAGTAAATAACCCCCATGTGTTGTAGGACTTTTCCTGGGCAGCTATTCCAGTGCAGTCCCCACCGCAACGCAAGGGGTTGACTTGATTTACTAAAACTGGAGCGTGCAAAATCTGGTGCAGCTGTTCAGGGCAGCCAATCGGCTTCTCACTTCAGTTTCTTCAATTAAGCTTTGAGAATAAAACCTGGAAGCTGATTGGTTTCTATGCAGAGCTGCACCAGATTTCGCACCCTCCAGTTTTAGTAAATGAACATCCTTGTCTCGCTATTGGCCGATGCACAGCATTGAAGTGATTTATGGCGTGCAGTACTTTTTTCAGGGCGGTGTGAAGCATTCCACCTCCTTGCACCACACTGTGAGCAAAAGAATATTTCAATAAAGTTCTAAAAAGGAAACAGCAAGATGAGCTGCGATTGGGCGTCACCATCGCTGTCATAATACAGCACACCAGCAGCTGTGTCCCTAACACAACTGTCAGTGTGAATGGGCCTTTAGGATTTATGCACATGGCAGTGCAGGGTACAGAGCCTGCATAAGCATTCTCAGAGTGCATTCAAAGTGTACATCCATGCAGGTGTGGTTACGCAACCCCGGCGCATACCTGCAACTAATAGTTTATCTGAGTGGGCAGCTGTGCATGGCAGTTGCAGGTCCCAGGAGAGGGCTTAGGAGGCTTTGCATGTTGTACATTATCAAGTCCAATGTGGAGCTCATAGCCCTGCATTGAAAGTGAATATGCTGGGAGGCAGTTTATTGCTGGACTATAGGGTAGTTGAGTGCACTAGAGGGGAGGGGAGTGAAGAAGAGTAGAGTGAAGGGGAGTGGAGGGGAGTTAAAGGTAGTGATGGCCGAACGGTTCGCCCGGCTGTCGTTTCGCAGCGAATTTCGGACGTTCGCGGTCCGCTCGTTCGGCGGACTATTGGCGCCGTTCGCCCCGGCGGACCTTTGTGTTTAATATGTAAAAGAACTTTGACCTATGATGACACGTCTATCATGGGGTACAGGACAGCCAATTGAGACATGACAGCACATGGACACTTGGACATTCCCCCTAACCTATAAATACACCCGATCCGGCGGCCATTTTACATTCTTTCTTCTGTCACTATAGGGAAAGGTTGCTGTGTGGAGTAGGGAGAGATAAATCGCTAGCTATTTGGTACACAAAAGTTCTTTTCAGGACTGGTATAGGTGTTAGGTGTATATAGGTTTGCTGTGCTACTGATTGTTGCAGCAGCCTGAGTGTCTTTTGTCAGTTTAGAGAAAGGGAAAGGACGGTGTGTGCTACAGGGAGAGTCAGTTTAGTCGTCATTATCATCATCATTAGCTGTTACTATCAGGTCCACAAAAGTGCTATTCCAGTAACCAGTAATTGTTCCAGTCTACTCTTTTTTGCCACTTTGTATAGAGACAGGAAGGAAGCAGTGTGTCAGGCAGTGAGGGTCAGTTTAAAGAGTTGCTGTTACTATTAGTTCCACAAAGGTTTCTTTTCAGGACTGGTATCAGTGGTATGGTAATAGGCTTGTACACGTATAATATTCTTTCTTCCAAATATAGAAAGAATATTATACTTGACTGCTGCCCTTCTGCTGCGGTCTGCTAATCATTCACAACTCACTTGTTCCACAAAGCTCCTTTATCAGGACTGGTAACTTGGTCTGTGTAGGGTGCTACAGTACATAGGGTTGAGTGCGGTACAGTCTGCTGTTCTGTAAGGACCGCTATCGGTCCACAATAGATAGGGTTGAGGTGCACTACTGCTGACCGCTGCCCTATACTGCAGCAGTCCTTCATTGGTATAGGGACTGAAGTACAGTCTGCTAATCACTAACACACAACCTGCTTGGTCCACAAAAGTTCTTATAAGGACTGGTAACTTGGTCTAGGGTGCTACAGTACGCGGTACAGTCTGCTGTTCTGTAAGGACCACTATCGGTCCACAATACATAGGGTTGAGGTGCACCACTGCTGACCGCTGCCCTATACTGCAGCAGTCCTTCATTGGTATAGGACTGACGTACAGTCTGCTAATCACTAACACACAACCTGCTTGGTCCACAAAAGTGTATATATGCCCCTACCCTCCTCTTTGAAGAGGTTGAGCGGTGTCATATTTCTACTGGGGCTGCTTATGAGGGGATCAAACCATCCCTGTGCTGTGCTGACTTACTCCTGGGCCTGCTTACGGTGCTGCTGTCAGTGCTGTATATCACGGTGCTGGTGTGAGTGCTTAATGTCACACTTCTGATGTCAGTGCTGTATATCACGGTGCTGATGTCAGTGCTTAATGTCACACTTCTGATGTCATTGCTCTCTATCACGGTGCTGCTGTCAGTGCTGTATATCACGGTGCTGATGTCAGTGCTGTATGTCACGCTTCTGATGTCAGTGCCCTCTATCACGGTGCTGCTGTCAGTGGTGTATATCACGGTGCTGATGTCAGTGCTGTATGTCATGCTTCTGATGTCAGTGCCCTCTATCACGGTGCTGCTGTCAGTGCTGTATATCACGGTGCTGATGTCAGTGCTGTATGTCACGCTTCTGATGTCAGTGCCCTCTATCACGGTGCTGCTGTCAGTGCTGTATATCACGGTGCTGATGTCAGTGCTGTATGTCACGCTTCTGATGTCAGTGCCCTCTATCACGGTGCTGCTGTCAGTGCTGTATATCACGGTGCTGATGTCAGTGCTGTATGTCACGCTTCTGATGTCAGTGCCCTCTATCACGGTGCTGCTGTCAGTGCTGTATATCACGGTGCTGCTGTCAGTGCTTTATGTCCACGCTTCTGATGTCAGTGCCCTCTATCACGGTGCTGCTGTCAGTGCTGTATATCACGGTGCTGCTGTCAGTGCTTTATGTTTACGCTGCTGATGTCAGTGCTCTCTATCACGGTGCTGCTGTCAGTGCTGTATATCACGGTGCTGATGTCAGTGCTGTATGTCACGCTTCTGATGTCAGTGCCCTCTATCACGGTGCTGCTGTCAGTGCTGTATATCACGGTGCTGATGTCAGTGCTGTATGTCATGCTTCTGATGTCAGTGCTCTCTATCACGGTGCTGCTGTCAGTGCTGTATATCACGGTGCTGATGTCAGTGCTGTATGTCACGCTTCTGATGTCAGTGCCCTCTATCACGGTGCTGCTGTCAGTGCTGTATATCACGGTGCTGATGTCAGTGCTGTATGTCACGCTTCTGATGTCAGTGCCCTCTATCACGGTGCTGCTGTCAGTGCTGTATATCACGGTGCTGCTGTCAGTGCTTTATGTTTACGCTGCTGATGTCAGTGCTCTCTATCACGGTGCTGCTGTCAGTGCTGTATATCACGGTGCTGATGTCAGTGCTTTATGTCACGGTGCTGTTGTCAGATGACTCTATCACGGTGCTGTTGTCAGTGCTCTCTATCACGGTGCTGTTGTCAGATGACTCTATCACGGTGCTGTTGTCAGTGCTCTCTATCACGGTGCTGTTGTCAGTGCTCTCTATCACGGTGCTGTTGTCAGTGCTCTCTATCACGGTGCTGTTGTCAGATGACTCTATCACGGTGTTGCTGTCAGTGCTGTATGTCACGGTGCTGGTGTGAGTGATTTATGTCACGCTGCTGATGTCAGTGCTCTCTATCACGGTGCTGGTGTCAGATCACTCTATCACGGTGCAGGTGTCATTGCTGTATGTCACGCTTCTGATGTTAGTGCTCTTTATCACGGTGCTGCTGTCAGTGCTTTATATCACGGTGCTGGTGTGAGTGCTCTCTATCACGCTGCTGATGTCAGTGCTCTCTATCACGGTGCTGTTGTCAGATGACTCTATCACGGTGCAGGTGTCATTGCTGTATGTCACGCTGCTGGTGATCATCTCCTGCACCCTCTTCTTTGCCTACTCTGGTCCCTGACCTTCCCTCTCCTCCATTGCCTTCATGCGCTCCACAGTCCTGAATTGTCAGAACAATTTCCCATATAAAAAAAGAATGCTTGTAGTTGTCGATCCCAAATTCACCTCATACATGTGTTATGTCATTGGCCATGTGGTGGGACTATGTTTGCCCAGCTATTAATTATCTTGTGGCTGCAAATTTGACCTAAAGGTTTGCGAAGTTCGCCTCCCATTGAAGTCAATGGGGCCCGCCGCGAACGTTCGGTTTCGCGAACGGTCGGCCTCGTTCGCGGTCCGCGTTCGCGAAACGTCCCGTCGGAAGTTCGTCCATCACTAGTTAAAGGTAGTGGAAAGGGCAGTAGAGTGCACTGGAGGAGAGGGTATAGATTAGAGTGTACTGGAGGGGAGATGAGGGAGTAGAGTGGAGGGGAGTGAAGGTAGTGGAGAGGAGAGTGGGGAGGAGGTGAAGGTATAGAGTAGAGTGCACTAGAGGGAGGGGAGTGAAGGAGAGTGAAGAAGAGTAGAGTGAAGGGGAGTGAATGGTAGTGGAGAGGGGAGTAGAGTGGAAGAGATTAGAGTGGTGTTGAAGGGAGTAGATTGGAGAGGAGGGGAGGAGAGGGGAGTAGATTAAAGTGGAGTGGAGTGGAGTAAATTGGAGGGGAGAGGAGTGGAGTAGAGTAGATTGGAGAGGGAGGGGGGGAATAGAGTGGAGTGGAAGGAATTTGACTGGGGTGGAGGGGGGTAGAATGGGGGGAATAGAGTGGATTGAAGGGGAATGTGGGGCGAGTGGAGTGGAAGGGAGTAGAGTTGAGTCAAGGTGCGTAGTGCGGAGGGAAGGTGTGTGTGGGGGAGGGGGGGTTAGAGGTGGAGTGGAGGGGAGTAGAGTGGAGTCAAGGTGTGTGGGGGGGGGTTAAAGTGGAGTGGAGGGGAGTAGAGTGGAGTGAAGGTGTGTGGGGGGGTTAGAGTGGAGTGGAGGGGAGTAGAGTGGAGTCAAGGTGTGTGGGGGGGTTAGAGTGGAGTGGAGGGAAGGTGTGGGGGGCGGAGGTGTGGAGTGGAGTGGGGTGAAGGTAAGTGGAAGGGAGTGGAGTGGGATGAAGGTAAGAGGAGGGGAGTAGAGTGGGGTGGAGGGAAGGTTTAGGGGGGGGGTGGAGTGGGGTGAAGGGGAATATTGGATGAGGTAAGAAGTGTTTTCCCCTCTCCTACACATAGATGAGTATTTTACATTCGCACCACAGGGGATGATTTTAGCTTTCATTGGATTTGGGCTTTTAACAATAAAATGACATTTGCATCTGATTGGCTGTTGTATTTTTATTATTATTTTCTCTTGCTAAATATTTTGAGTCTAAGTGACGCCTCTTATCAATTAAAGAACTAAAGACAAAACTTCTCTCCTTAGATTGTCAGCTCCTTGAGGACAGGGACGGATGTGAATGTACAATGTATATGTAAAGCGCTGTGTAAATTGATGGCGCTATAGAAGTACCTGAAATAAATAAATTCCTCTTCTGGTGACAACCCAAAATGTGGAAGTTACTTTCACCCTCTGAGAATCGGTCACATATAAAGAGGGTCCCTAGTCATTAAAACCTTACAGGGGGTCTAATCCCTCCACATTCTGTTCAAACCGAAGAAAAACAATGTCTTTAGTTATACTTTTTTTTAGAGATGAAAGTTATAACTCAGATCACCTCTTCAAGAATTTTTTTCTTTTCACGGTTTTCATGCAAGTGATTCTGAGTATTTGCAGGTTAAAGAATTGCTCAGAGGACCCCCCCCCCCCCATCATACACATAGCAGAGAAGCCTGTCACATGACCTTTTATGTAATACCTGTAGTAATGTTTTTCCACCACTAGAGGCCCCTCCTCTGCCCCTCCCCCCCAATCTCTGAAGACAGTTTTGGGTATCCCCTCCCCCCTCATACAAACAGGACTGGTCTTCAGGAAGATGTCTGCCTTCATTACAGCCCTGCAGACACCTCCCTCTGCCATCAGAAGGAAGGAAGTTCTAGTGGGGGGGCCCAGTCTCCCTGTAGCCTGATGCTGATTGGTTGGAGGGCTGTCTATCAGGAGTGATGGGGGAGGGGCAGGAGGTGGTGTAACAAAGGGCAGGGTGACAGCAGAGGGGCAGGCTGGGCAGTGTGAGCTCAGGATCTGCAGACATGAAGTGTGAGAACTGCACCAAAACGGTGAGAAATCCCCCTCCTCTCCTCCCCTCCCCCACAGGGGGAGAGAATGATCAGGGTGACCCCCTTCTCTACCCTGGGGGGTCTGATCTGCTCCTAGGAGCCCTCCATACACTGATCCCTATCATCTGCATTCATCTGTGTTGTTGTTACAAATGTTTCCTTTTATCTTCTAAATGTTTCTTTGTTTATAAATAGAAAATTGAGGACTTCCTGTCCGATCCTCTCTGTACAGAACATCGGCTGTGGGCTGACCATTCACTGTACAATCTGATTGTACAATCTCCTGCAGCTCTATTAGCAGTGGTGTGATAGAAGGTGATCGGATGTGTAGGTTTGTCCTCCATATTGCACCGTT